>NW_015150711.1:735721-769498 GCF_000732505.1 Cyprinodon variegatus
AAAATAATCGGCCGATTCATCGATTTTTAAAATAATCGTTAGTTGCAGCCCTAGTTAGGGTGAGGTGATGCAATGAAGACGAGAGAAATAAAATGACAAGATGTTTACAGCTAGCTTTTGTTTCCGTCTGTTATTTATTATTATGGTACTTCCTTTTTGATATCCCGAATTACAGAAAAGGATGAATTGCTTATTACTTCATTATAAATTAAAGCATTGTTTTTCTTATTATTTAATTAACTTATTGTCTTTTAATCAAGATTTAACTGAGGTTTTTAAAGGCTGATAAACTATGAGGTGTCTAATGATCCATTTACCAATTTTTTCTTTTAGTTATGATTCTCAAAAAATGAGCAGTCTTTTCACTTTGCATTGGATTTTCTTTCCAGTGAAAGAGACCAAGGCAAAACGTAAGAGGAAGCTGATTGTTGACAGTGTAAAGGAGTTGGACAGTAAGACCATCAGAGCCCAGCTGTCTGACTACTCTGATATCGTGACCACCCTGGATCTTGCTCCTCCTACTAAGAAGCTCATGATGTGGAAGGAAACGGGAGGAGTGGAGAAGCTTTTCTCTTTGCCTGCGCAGCCCCTCTGGAACGCCCGGTTACTCAAGGTACTGAGGGAACTTCATAAATGATCCTAAGCTCTAATATATCACTGTGTGAAAGCATTCCGATATAATGAGTTGTCTTGCTAGAATCACATCCAGTCACTATTTTAAATGGTTTTTAAATGCAGTGGAGATGTCATTGTCAGAGTTGGTTTGAAATTATGTGAGTAGAGAAATGGACTTAAGCCCAGTTTTCATTAAGATTCTGTTCAGGTATAAGATTTAAAATGAGAGCAACCAGGGAACAGGAGATGAAGGAAGAGATTGGGTTTTGTCTCTTTTCTCCCTCTCCTTCTTCCACTTGGTCTGAATGCTAAGTAGAAAACGTGTGCATGCATAACTTAACATTTGTTTTTTGGATTAATTCATTTTCTTGCTTTTCTAACTTTAAGTTTGTAGCTACAGAAAAAAAAAAACAGTCCCTTATCTGAGTTGTAATTCTCTGACAGATGTTCACACGCTGCCTGACACCTCTGGTGCCAGACGAGCTGAGGAAACGCAGAAAGGGCGGCGAGGCGGACAGTCTGGATGAGTTCCTCAAAGAGCTGGAGAACCCAGAGGTGCCAAGGGAGGAGATCATGACTCAGAACAGAGATGTCATTGGTATGTCATGATGGAGATTGTATTACAGTGATTTTTTTTGTTGTTGTTTTTTTGGGGGGTGGGGTGGGGGGTAGGTAATGCAGGTTGTTAACCATTTCTGATATGGTCTCTCTCACCAGACCAGACTATCATGGAGGAGCCAAGTATACTGGCAGCCTCTGCTATGGAAGGCAGCAGGACGGCTTTGGATGAAACAGTGATGCCTCCTCCATCCACCCCCCGTGGTGTAAAACGCAAGCAGCCCATGGACAAAGAGGGCCCCATCCCTGTAAGTACAAAGCCTGGGGCCCCTCCTCCTGCCTCTGGAGTTTATTGAAAGAGGGAATTGAGAGAAATGTTGTTAGAAATTACAATTTATGGTTATAGTTTCTTGTATTTAAGTTAGTTTAGATGCAAATATCTATGGTTATCTTTACTGATCTAATATTAAACAGCATCATTTGAAATTAGAGATGAGAAATCAAATAAAGTGGACCGTCCTCTAAGTTCCTACTTGAACCTTTCTTGCTTTCCTCCCTCCTCCAGATGACTCCCCTGGAGCAGCAGCAGCAGGTGGCTGACCGCTCAGACTTGTCACAGAGGCTAGACATGCCTCAGGTTGATCTGCCCCCAGAGGAGACCACTGTCAACCTCACTCAGCTTGTCCCTGAGCTCGACCTTCTCACCGACAAGGAAAAGGATAAGAAGGATGACAGCGAAGAAGAGGAGGTGAGGGAAATCTAGATTTTTATGAAGGCTGCAAGTGGGGAAAAATATTTCCACACCATAATAGTATTTACAACAATGTTCCTGTTTTTGTTTTGTTAATTTTTTTTTCTATCGTTTTTTTGCTGCATAGAATATTGATCCTCTCTAGAGGTTCTGTTCTTTGACACGACACCAGCCGCCGATGTTAGCTGGTCGTTATTTAGATTGTTGGCTCTGCTAGTGAGCCAGTCAGCTGTGTGCTTATATGTGCTGCTCCTATAGAATAGAAAACGTTTATTTGACAGGAAAATTACATTAATAGCATTTCTGCAAATGCAGCAGAGAACACCTAAAGGCTATTAGTCATCTGCAGTCCCTGGGCAGAAAGATTAAATATCTTATCTATACATGCACAAAAGACTATCTACCAGTGCAATAATCAGACACAGAATAATATACTACCAGCAGTGGAAAATTCTATTTACTTCAAATACTCAAACATCTGAATTAATTCATGTTTATTTTAATCATTAACTGTGAACAAAAGAAAAATCAAAGCAAGAGAATTAGATTTTTAGAAAACAATATTCAACAAATATGGCAGAAACCAAAGCAAACAAGTAAGACATGGCTTACCATTAGTTTTAAAACTGTTGTCATTATAGGTGTGATGATGCTCACATCTTTACTGTTTCTACTTTTTTAATTGGACACATGTCCAAAAATCCTTATTAGGGCTCTAGCAGCCATCTTATTGCTACCTGATTGGAAGTACAAAGAAATGGCTGGAGGAAGGGTTGCACCAGTTGCTGTGCTCGATTAGGTTTTGTGCTTTGATGCTGTTTGCTGACCCCTACCTGTTTGCATAATCTTTAAAGTCGTAGGGAAGTCATATTTCATTTTCAAATCATTCTGGCTTAAACATGCATATAAATGTACTCTTTATTAGACCATATTGTCCCAAAAGTTAGAAAAATTTCTATTTAAAAAAAGATCCTGTCTTAAAATCTGTTTTTCTTTTTTGTTTTCTTTTCATTATTTTATGCAGGCCAGTTAGTTAAACATCAGCCTTTACACCTAAATTTGGCCAATAATCTATCAATGGTCATCTGTCAATCATATTTTTTCGGTCATGGGATCTTGATTCATATGTTGCAGCTAACATACGCAACGGTTGAAATAAGAATCTATTACTTTACCATTGAGTTCCATCCCAGTGTTCACGGGGGTCGACGTGTGTCTTCGGAAGGCATAGAGTTAACAGAACTGGCAGCGTTGCGAGGCAAGAGCTAAAACATGTACGGCTGTAAGCCTTCTACACCAAACAAAGCTTCTGCTGCCCTGGCGTCCTTTTCCACAACAACTTCGTCCCCGCTTTCCTCCTCTAAATAAAAAAAAAATGTATGACGAGGAGACTCATCCACGACCTCTGACACAAAACTGTCCTCCTCTTGCATGTTTCCTCTGTCCATAGCGTTCCTTGACAGTGTCGTTTCTCTCATGTCCCATTGGGAACCTACTAGCACTAAGTTGCTAACTGGTTAGCAAGATGCTTCCTAGACACCGTCCACAACCAAACTTGCTTGCGAACCTTCCGCCACAACAATTCCGACCCCTTGATAAACGACCAATCACATTCACTTTATTCACTCTTGTAAAGTCGGGCACCAATCGGGAGAATCCGGAACTGCAACCTTTGGAACAGCCGCTTCCCTACGGCTTTAAACCTAGATTATTATTATATTTTTTTTTTCATCAAATCTGTTTTTACTGTTTTAAATGTCCACTTTCTTTAAAGCCTCTTATTCTTTTTATAGATGTTTTTTTTTGTGCAACTCTACAAACTTCATTTATAAGGATAATACTAACGTTTCCCTCCTAAAACCTTTTCTTTTTGTGAGTTATTGTAAAAATTACAGATTTAAAAAGGACTAACTAAAGAGATAAATTGAGCGATTGAGAGACGAGTGTTTTAACCCCTCTATGCTAATTTGTGGTTTTCAGGAGGAGGGTCAAGCTGGAGATCAGGATCAAGAAGAGAAGAGATGGAACAAGAGAACTCAACAGATGCTTCACGGTCTGCAGGTAAACACTACCCTGATCACACAAATAATGGCTTCCCACTGAGGCAGGTCTATATTTGTTGTTTTCATGACAAATGTGCTCTGCCTGATTCTTGTCCCTCTGTCCCCGCAGCGTGTCATGGCGAAGACTGGTGCCGAGTCAGTCAGTCTCCTCGACCTGTGCAGAAACAACAACAGGAAGCAGGCAGCCGCCAAGTTTTACAGTTTCCTTGTCCTCAAGAAGCAGCAAGCCATCGAGGTCACTCAGTCGGAACCCTACAGCGACATCATCGCCACAGCAGGACCAAAATTCCACCTCATTTAGACATTGGAAAAAACAAACACTCTGCAACAGGCATACCTTTTTTTTTTTTATTACTCAACTCTTTGCCATTTTATTTTTTCCCAATAAGCCCAGTTTTTCCTTGGGGAGGGGAGTGGAGTTATAATGGTAAAGAACCTTAAGAAAATGGTTTTACTGTAAGAAATATTGAATCATGCAGTATTCGTGGTTCTAACAGAGTGAGGAATGTTTTGGCAGTGTATTTATAAAGCCCACCGCCCTTTTTTTTTCAGTCACCAATTTGTAAAACTTCACTGCATATTGTTTTTGGGAAATGTGTCTGTCTCATTCCGCAAGTTTTGTATCAGTCCCCCTGTTTCAGCTAAACAATATTCTGATTTGTATTGAAAGCCCTCGTATCACGTTAACTTTGTAATGACTAGATGTTCTGGAATGGTACTGTTTTATCGTTCAGAAGTGTAACCTTACCCAACTTTCTGTTGCACTTGTTCTCTAATAAAAAGGTTAATCTTTGAATTCGCAAGTTTGATCTGGCTTTAAATAAGATTCAGATGTATAATTAAGGCAGTAAACTAAGGTTTGTGTAAATTTGTTTCTTTTTTTTGTACCTTTTTGTTATGCTTTTTTTTTTTTTTTTTTTCTTTTTTTTTTTTTTTTTTTTTTTTTTTTTTTTTTTTGGGCCTTTTTGCATTATGTAACTAGGTTATGTACTTGTTACAGTTAAGCTCACTATCCCACCTTTTTAGACTCTGGGTAACTTCTAGTTGTGATACATCTGTAAAGATTTGAAATAAAATGTTTTAAGTACTTAAGTCACACTGCATTTTCCTTTTTATTTAACCTGTTGCTATATAGAATTATTTCATTTGAATGGAAAAGCTATTAGCCAACCCTGAAAGATTTGAAAATAAAACATTTTATAAGCTGTTAGAAAAGCATTATTTAAAGACTTTGAAGTGTTTAAACTGTTTGATCTGATTAAGTAAAATTATGTATTAATAAGAGAATATCCTTTACAGATGTTTTATCTTGCCTTTTTCTTGTAAATGTTTCAAATCAGTTTCAAAGATAAATTGTTTGCTTTTTTTCCTCTTCAGTACTTTTTTTTTTTTTTTTGCTGATCAAGGTCAAATTCTGAATTCAATTTCATTAAAACACATTCACACAACACTTAACTGAAAAAAAACAGACTCATATATGGTACAAATGCAGATTCTGTGGTCTAAAGAGGGAAGGATGTGAATAAAAACCAAGTGCCAGTATTACATAATATATCAATCATGCCTAATATCAAACATGGCGGTAGAGTGATGTGCTTTGTTGTTACACATGGTCAATTTGTGTTTCTTCCAGAACTCCCTAAGGTGGATTATAAAGCAGTTATAAACCCCAATGCAATTTATGATTAAAAGTAATTTTAACTATGAACCATATGCACCAGGGCATAATTACTCGACCTAGTTAAATGATTTTAGAGTGAATAAACTGGACTTTTAAGTTCCAAGCAGCCAAATATAGAACCTTTCAAAAGTTCCTCTATTAGTTCAGTCATAGCCCCAATAATGTGTAACATCAGTATTTGTAGCTAGCAGGGTCTCCTTTTTTTTTCTGGCGGAATCATTTCATCTCGTTGTTTCTACACGGACCGAGGACCGGAAACGTGCTTCACCTAAAATTTCCTCCCTTTCTTTCGCGTGGACTCCGGTAAATGGCTTCCCGTAAGGATTCCAGCACATCATCCAGCGCACAGATGGCTTCCACAGGCGGTACTTTGGATTCTCCGGTCAAACAGATCCAGATTGAAGGATTGGTAAGCATTTGTGTTCCTCCGTTTGGACCGTTTGCTAATACTGGGCGTTTTACAGCCATTAAACCGGTGTTAGCTAGACGCTAAGGTCTTAGCATTATGATGGCAGGGGATGATGGGCAGTTTGTACCGCTTATTGAACTATTTACTGTTATCTTTAAACACTACTTGGGATATTTTTCAGCGTACAACATAAAATGAAGATATAAACTTTTTATCAACCCGTGGCTATATCAAGTAATTCTTAAAAATGTCCAAAGTGTTAGCTCCTTTTAGCTATAGGGCTCCTTTAGTTTGCTACAGGGGCGTTTAATTTGGACACCAGGACCTCCCCGTTTAAAGGAGCACCACACGATAATGATGATGGGTCGTCTCCGCCTTCCTCAAACAGCTTATGTTTACTATTATGAAACATTTAAACTAATAGATTATGAAGACAATTCTCAGGCTTCGTTTTGAAGTGTGGCCGAGTCATTATGTATTTCATATGAAAACACACTTTGGAGATACATATATACATATGTGTTTAGGTATGCAAATGTATATGTCTATATGCATATGTGTAAGAGAATACACACATATTTAGGGGGTGTATATTAATAAACATTTAACACTAAGTTACAAACGTGTAAAATAAAACTCTTCAGAAGCTTTTTGGCGTAGTTTTGATTAGGGTTGTCAAAAGTATCGATACTCAAAAAAGTATCGATACTGAAATGTTGTATCCGGATACAATACTCGTTTTTTAAAAGTATTGATACAGTGCCACCACCAGTGGCACCTAAGCAGTCATTCATCTAAAGTGCAGAATAGAGGACAATGCACTTTCTGAACACTGTGTGATTGAATCATTCTGTGCACTTTTCAGTTTCAGACTGGAACACTTAATTTTATAAGTTTTTTTTTATCAAGCTTGCTTAATATTGTGCACAGCATACAACCTCAAAATATTGTTTATTGTATTTTATTTATTTATGAAATTATTTCTGTAGAATTTTGGAGTCTTTGTTTTTATCCTTGTGGTATCGAAAATGGTATCGAGTATCGAATAGTATCGGTATCGAGTTGAAAAGTTTAGTATCGTGACAACCCTAGTTTCGATTTGTAAACCGCTAAATTCAACAACAAAAATAATTTGTTGCTGAATTCATTTCTAATTTTTTCATGGGTAGTTCAAAGACCAACTTGCAGCATGTTTAAGTTTCCAAACTGAGCTGCAAAGAGATGCAATTAGACTGTCTCTCTGCTTCATAACTTAGCTTATTATGTTTATGATCTGAAAGAATGATCCATATAATATGAAATATTTGAGTCTGAAATCTTAATTAAAACCTTGTAGGAACTAGTGTTGCTTTAATCAATTTGGATAGATTGGAATCAGTCCATTTTTCCTTAACTGGTTTGTATTGGTGATTGGCAGCTCTTATACAGATAATCTGATTATTTAGGTTTTATTTACATTAAATTAGGGATGCACGACATTGGACTTTTGGTCAATAATTATATAAGCAATGTATTTTTCTCCCTCTTGTTCTGTTCAGTCATTATAAATAGCAATTCAGCTATATGTTTCTTAAAAACAGCACAAAAATTTTGCTTCAGCATCTCTCCTGTGGCAGACTCAGACATCAGTTTTATGCATCTTACCACAGAATGCCATAGAAATAATCCTTTTGTCACTAAAATCAATATCCATTTTTATTAGCGAGTAATATTACCGTAGTTGAATATTTAGTTTTAAGCCAAAGTTATCTGATGATGATGTCGTAATCAAAGCCTGATTGGTGAATTTCCAGTAATAATTCCGTTATTACTTGAGTAAAGCAGAGTTTTTAGTTATGTCAGATAGGGTCTTGGGAATCACATAAACCTGCATTCCTTTTCTCTGTTCTGTCCTACACGTTAGGATACCTAATCACTGATTCTGATGAGTTTTTCCTGACTGTAATATACTTTTGATAAGTATTCAATTTTTTTTCCTATCAGTTTAGAAGCTTTTTTGTCTCAAGGAAATTATCTTGGCATGAAGAGTTTGTAAAGTTTAATCTTCAGGATTAGACTGGCCAATTGGATGTAAAGATCTTCAGCTGTAAATGCTATTAAGGCTTTATTTTAAATGAAATTTAACAGTTGCTGGGCTATATTTTGGTAAAGTAGTCATTCATTGATTAACCTTTTGTTTTATCATAGAGGTCTGGCTTGCTATTCTTCTTTTAACCTCTCTTCTTCTCTCTTTCTCTCCCTTTTTAAATGACTCAAAGGAAGTATTGCAGGTTGTTTCTATAGGATTAGTAGTTTAGATTTCAACTGAAAATATGTCGATCAAACGATAAACCCTAACAAATTTATAAATTCCTAAGATTTATCTGATGAGCATCTTGGTAAGCATCTTTGCTGACAAAGATTTATCCATTTGATGCATTTAATTAACATGTTAAACCAAGTCTTTTTTTTATTTTTAGACCAGCTGACCACAGAGGAAATGTTGGATTCTGACTTCCAATCTTTTAGTGCTTCACCATTTTAATTTCTTCCAAGTGGTGGAGTTGAATCTGAATTCTTCATGACATGATGTAGTACCCGTGTGCAAACAGTAGAGGACAAACTTGTCTCATTGGCATGCACTTGCATTCTCCCTTATTGTGGAGCCTAAACTGCATGTGGACACTAAGCAGCTTATTTCTTATAGGGCGCTTGTATGCTGCAGCCTGACATACAGTTTGTTTGACTCTCTTTTTTTCTTTGTCTGTGGCTGAACTTTTGCATCTAAATACTCCAGTTACACATGTAATACTCAAACTATTGAGATTCTTAGTTTCTCTTTATACGGCATCTTTTTTTAGATTACTTTAAAAGGTAGCATGGCTGCTTTGCAGCAAGACTGTCCTGGAGTGTCCTGGGGTCTATCTGCAAGAAGTTTGCGTGTGATCTCCCGCTTCCTCTCGCTGTCCAAAAACAGGACTGATAGGTCAAATAATTTCTCCAATTGCTGTTAGTTAGAAGTGTGTGTGTGGTTGGTTGGTTTCGTTGTGTTGCCCTGGTGACCTGCTCAGGGTGTAACACGCCTCTCGCCCGGTGACTGCCGGGTTATGCACCCACTACCTCACCATCCTGCAAGGAAAAGGAGGTACAGATAATGGATGGATGTATTCAAATTGACTATGTGGTGCAAAGAATTTATTTTATTCAACATTTCTGCAGCGGTCTGGACGTCATCTTACCTGAAAGCATTGATGTGCAGTAGTTGCTGCTGTGTTGCATCATGACCCTCCTGTCAGAGGTTTAGCTGCAGGGTTGCATGTAGAGGAAGGCATCATCACTGCTGTGCTGTAGGAACGTCATGTGTTTCTGCTTTTGTAACCGTCTGGCTGGTTGGTGTTCCTACAGAATTGGATCACAATAAAGCAATAGATTTCAATTAAACACCCACTGAGATCAACCAAGTTTGTGCTTTAAAAAAGGAAATGTAGAAAGGAGCCACTTTTATTCAGTCTGACGTTCATCATACGTAAGGATCCTCACAGCGTTCTGTGCCGTGAATTGGGAGTAAAGTCAGGGTGCATTGTGGGGTGTATTTTTAGCTGCATGATCTGAAAAGCTCTTGAGTGTAATAAAAAGGGGGAAGTCTTTCTGAAATAGTTTAATCTAAACGCTTCTTGTGACACCGCCAGGTTTTTTTTTTTTTTTTTAGTTTCAAAGCCTATATGAGGATAAAAAAAGACTCAGTGACAGAAAACTACCCACTTCCCCTGACTCTTTCATGCATGCCTTAGGCCCTTAAGCCTGGTGTTGGCAGGAATATGTCACATAATAATGTGACATAGATCACATGCCGTGGATAAAGCCGATCACTTACTCCCTATTGTAAAAGCATTTGTTCACAATCCTGCCCCTGCTTCCCTAAATCCGGAATCGATATTTCTAGCTTCTTTTAAAAAAACAGTAGCATAATGATATAAGCCCTTTAATTGGCAGTTACATTTGCATTAAAGAAGAAAGTGAAGCAATTATTGTAAAGGGATTAGTTAGTAACTGCGGCTTCACCTGAAAAGAGTAGAATATGGTAGACCACTGTATGGTAGAAATGATTCGGTTAAAATGAATTTTGAATAAAGATCGAAGACAGGCTGTATTAAAAACACAGAACCCTTTCATTCTTCCCTGTCTGATAATAAATCCAAGCCTTTCCTGTTTTAGGTCTGTCAGAATGGCCTTAATTATTTCTTTTTGTTGAATATTTCATTCATTTCGTCAGACTGCACCATGTGAGTCCCAAACCGATGGCTTTGTTTCTGTTTGAAATCTGCAGCCTCTCTGTATGTGCTTCCGTTGGCGTGATGGTTTCCTCTTCACTGAGTAGCCTTTCAACCCATGTCAGCACTGGACTCATTTCGCAGTGGAAACTCTGACCACTTTCAGTCATCATCCTTATAAGGTCCTTTGCATTTGTTCTGAGATTGATGTGCCCATTTTGCACCAAAACATGTTTATCTGTGGTACGCACAAACCGTCTCCTTTATGAACATTATTTTTGCATCTAATGCAAATTGTTAACCCGATTCACTATGTAACATAAGACCGATTTAAAAAGGCAGCATTGGTTACTACATTGATGCATTACACCAATCGGTGAGGTCCTAAGATGCTTTTTGCAAGGTCCCATCCCTCTATCACAATATAGTTCTTTATTTTATTTGAGATAATTTAAATCAAATATTGATATAAACATATCAAAAGCCTCTGAGAAACTGCAGAGGCCTACAACAGATACCTGGACATATTTCTGAATTATGGATGCTTCCCAGTTATTTGTTAATGAATTAACTTAAAGTTAAATAATCTTATTGATAATCTAAAAAGTTTAATCTTGTATCACGAGGATGTTTTCCATAACATGAAGGGAATTGTGTAAAAAAATGTATTTGACTAATTTATTGTACCAGCTGTAATAAATACTTGCTGAATAAACAAGAAAGTTTACTTACACAGTAAACTTATAAGTTATAATAAAACAAGAACTTATTAAGTTACGGAAGCAAAAGAATGATGCATTCAATTCCAATGTAAGACTATCATGGAGAGACTGGGTATGTCGCTTCCACATGCTGGCAGATTGTTTGTCACGTCATTTTAATGAGGTGGACGGTAGCTGTGATATAGTCTCTGTGTAATCTAGCAATCAGCAGAAGGCTGTGGCGTTGACATGATGGTCAGTCGGTGAGCAGAAAATTCCCCCCATACCATAATACCACCAGCAGCAACCTGAACTGTTAAAGGCAGGATGGATCCATGTTTCATGTTCTGACTCTACCATCTAAATGTTGCAGCAGAAACCGTTGCCTCATCAGACCTGGAAATGTTTTTCAACTCTTCTACTGTCCACTTTTGGTGATCCTGTACCAATGATGGCCTCAGTTTCCTGTACTTAGTTGGCAACTAGTGTGGATTTTTTGCTGCTGTAGCCCATCATCCTCATGATTCATTTAGAGTTGCTCCTCTGCGGACCTCAGCTGTAACGTTATTTGAGTTATGGTTGCTTTTCTATCAGCTCGAACTAGTCTGGTCATTCTCCTCTGGCGTCATCAGCAGTTTCTGAAATACTCAGACCAGCTAGTCTAGCACCAACAACCCTGACACGTTCAACGTCTCTTAAATAGGCCTGGGGCGATATGGCTAAAAAATTAATTCTCCATTTCCTTTTTTTTTTTTTTATGATTACGACTTTAATCGATTTTAATTGAAGTACTAAAAAGTACATGCATGTACTTTAAAGTAGGTTTACTCTATTCAAAAATATATTGTGCAAAGTAACAAATATTTAGCCGACAATAAACGTACAAAAATGTAAACTTAAATATTCATAACATAAATCTTGTGCAAGTGACACAAATGTTCACCCAACAATAATTGTAGCGATTTTTTATCGGTAAAAAATGTACACCTATATATTCAGTACAAGTGCAAGAAAAAAAGCTCAGTTTTCTGAAATATGCAATTTATCAAACATTCAGTAACTTGTATTGATCTTCTGGGAAGTAGGTGGTTTGTAAACAGCAGCTGTTGAGAGCCCATGTTGATGTAATGCACAGCTAAACTCATGTAGGGCTGAAGAGATCGGCTGGACCAAAGGTCTGTAATAGTTGCAAGTAGGGGTGTAAATAATAATCGCTTTGTATCGATGCATCGATTCAACAGCCGATGATCCGATGCGTCGGCACGTCTGCAAGAATATCGATTCTTTTTAATTGTTTTCCCTCTGGTCTATTTTTATCCATTTGCTCCAGGAAGTAATTCTGACTCCCGTGCTGCGGTGGCGCTAAACCTATTTTGCCCTCGTACCTCACGTCCTTTAGCCACTACCCTCTTGCCGCTTGCACACACACACTCGCGTAAACACAGAGGCCTTGTTATTTTTCAGTGAATGAGGTTCTCATAGGCGCAGGTGGAGTACAACTTTGCTACTTCTGTTATTTGCTGTTGTTTTTCAAATGAAATGCACAATGATATTACAGCTTTCATTGATTTATTTCTAATTTGAAACATTGTCTAGCCTGTAAGGTACAAAAAACACACACAAAAAACAATCAAATCGAATGGTATCGTGGTGTATTCTTGAGTATCGAAAATAATAAAATCGCTGGGTCAAGAAATTGATACTGAATCGAATCGCCATGATGAGTGGGATTTATACCCCTAGTTGCAATGAACAAAGCAGACTTTTCAGAGAGTACTTGTCGTGGTTTGTTCTACAGTTTTGGATGCGTAACCTCGGCAAAGTATTTGCGACTCGGCGGTTCATATTTTAGATCACACACTTTTAGCAGGTGAAGGAAGCCAGGCTTCTCTATGGTGTAAATGGGCTCCATGTCCATCCCTATATGAACAGCTACAGCATCTGTCATCTGCTTCCACCGCACACTTGTTGTACGGCACCGCTTTAGAAAATGAGGCAGCCAGGTAGATTTGTAGATTTTTCTTGTCGTGTTTGTTTTTGCCAAAGCTGCGAGCGCTGCTCGTATTCTGTGGGGTGACTTTGCCGGAGATGCTGAACCAAGTTAGTTGTGCTGTTAGTCTTGGTTTTGATAATATTTCAACAAACGTTGCACACTATTGTAGTGTGCGCCACATCGGAACATCGAATCAATTCCGTATAATCAACGAAACATGGCTCGGTACCAACTGTTCAGAATGAGCAGCGGCCATGGCGTGAGTAAACGGTGCAGCATGCTATCGGGGGTAAGGAGAAAAGAGGCAGTGGAAGCAAATGTGCATGTAAAATATATTAAATAAATATATATGTTTTTAAATTCGATTTGTCGCCCAGCCCTGCTCTTAAATCACTTTTCTTCCACATTCTGATGCTCTGTTTGATTTGCAACAGATAGTCTTCATCATGTCTACATGCCTAAATGTATTGAGTTCCTGCCATGTGATTGGCTGGTGAGAAATTTGCATTAAGAAGCAGTTTGACAGCCTAATAAAGTATCCGGTGAGTGTATATTTATATAGAGTTACTGTCCAGCCCAGTGTCTCTAATCTCCCTGCTTACCATGCCTTATTCATTTTCTATAGGGGTTAAAGTTAGCTACACTTTTTTTCTGCGACTAAACTTTCCGTCATGTGCCTGGATATTCTCTGTTAAAGCTCTGTAATAAGTTTCATTGTATTTTTAATCTTATGACATATTTTCACTGTAAGGAAAACAGTATTTTGAAGCCTTAAAGTGTTTTATTTCTAAACGGAACAAACTTTAATATCCATCACTCCATTTATTTTCAGGTTGATTGTTTTTTTCTAAGTTAAGATGCGCCTGTATTAAGTACCTTCACGGACGAAATGGGTGTGAAACTGAATGATGTGTAGAATATTTAGAATTGTGTTCTTCACACACTTAAAGCGTATTTCTAATTTAATTTGCATGCCGCTGTGAGCCACTTCATACCAGGTGTCATCTCATTGTGCTCAAGTGTCTTTGCTCGAATCGAAACGAAGCGGCGGCGAACAATCAGCAGAGGAGCGGGGTTTTGTGGTTTGCACGCTCGAATTAATTAAAGGATGTGTTCCCCTCCCGGGGGGTCTTTACGGTGGTTTTAACGCTGAATTCCAGATGTGGACAAATATGGAGGATCCCTCCAAAGCAGGCGAAGTGAGATTCTTCACCCACAACTTAATCCGGCACATAATGATCGCTCCGTTAAGTACCGTTGGTCCAACTCCTGGCACATTCCTTTAAAAAAAAGAAAAAGGAGGGCAAACTTATCAGAGGAGTATCTCTCTTCCTGTTCATTTTTCTCATAATTTGTGCCTGTTGTTGCAGAGATATGAGCTTTTTTTTTGGCAAGTGAGAGAAGATTTATGATCAGAATTAAAGGCAGCCAACGGGAGATTTGGATCACGATTGATTGTGCACAATTCAATTTTAAGCTTGTTGATTTACAACGTGCCCTCCAAGTATCAATCTGGGGGCTCTCCACATGAGGTGAGCTGGCTGGGTTAGCTGCTGGTGAGCTAGATCAATGAATCTCTGTCTGTGAGAGCGAGGGGTTGAGGAGGAATTAAAGATGGATCCTGGAGAGAGTTGGACAATTTTTTTTTTTTTTTTTTTGTGGGTGCATGCTGCATACAGCTGGTGGCATTTGCCCTCCTAACTGCTGCTTCCTTCCCCTTCCTTACACAGCGGACGCCTCTTCCGTCCCCGCCTTTGAAGCATTTCTGTAGACTCAGGAATTTCTCCCAACTTGAACGCGGTTCTCTTTGTTTGACCTTCCTGCAGACGGTTTCAGTCTACCCCCGTCCTTCTGTTCCCAGAAGGATGCCTTTTAAGTGCGTGATGGAGAGATCGGCAGGAGTTAAGATAGCTGAAAGCATATCTGCTCTCTCTGCTGGGATGGAGGAGTAGAAAGCTAGTAGATGGCAGAAAAATGGAGGCAAAGGTTGAACAGGTGCACAAGGAAAGCAGAGTGATACCCCCCCCCCCCCTTGTTGTTGTTGCCACACCTGTCTGACACAGATACCCCAGCCACCCTTTGTCAAGCATTTTCACTTACTTCTAGCTTTCTCCTCACCCAACAGAACCACCTTTTCCCTGTGGAGATCTATTTGTTGTGTTTTCACTCTCAGTTCTGCCCACTTCAACCTATCGCTCCGACCTTCCTACCTCCCAGTAAAAAAAAATGGGGGCAGCCATGCTGGCAGGGAATGAGATTTGTTCTTCTCTCTGCTCCACCTCATATCGTCGCTTTCCTCGCTGCCCCCAGCTCTTAACTTGTTGCATGACAAGTCCTGCACGCCGCAAAAATAAATCATCTCCCCCGGACGGCCCCGGTGTGTGTGAGCGGGGGTGGGGCGTCGTAACCAGGAAGGGCTCCCTTATGGTGCTGCTGGTTGTTTTTGTTGTGATCATGGGTGCAGAACAGCCGCCCGCTCCATGGTACATATGTGTGTATTATTAATGCCTCTTACTGCGACCTGCCCACACTCTTATCACTGTGATTTATGCTCTCCCTGTCTACACTGTGCTTTTCAGCCTTTTTTCTTTTAACCACTTTCTTCTCATGTCAATGGGTAGCATGGCTTTTCTTTTTTTTCTCACTTGTATGCCTCTATGTTCCTTAATTGGTTCACATATTGTTTGCGATCTTGTCTGTATGTGAAGAAGTTCACCCTTGTTGCTGTAACTGACACTGATTTAGAGGCTCAACTTTAAAAATGAAATCCCTATGGAGATAAATGAGCTTTATTGATATCAGGTATGGTGGCCCTTAAATATCAGAGTCTCTAACTATACATTTAGTGTTTCCCCCTGAAGATCCTATAGATGCTGTCATTTCCTCCTGAAGTGGTGCTGAACAGCAGCTGGCCTTTTGTGCTCATTCATGTCTGATACGTGCAGGTGGTGCTTCCTACTCCATCGCTCCTCCCATCTGTCATCGCCATAGTAACATGTCCTCTTCAAATACCAAAGGAGAGTTTGTTTAAAGATGAAGCAACAAGGCTGTGACATATGTGACAGAATTATCCTGCATATCACTGTATATTTGTACATATTTGTACGATAAATATTATCTCACTATGTTAGTGCTGTTCGTTTGGGGTCTGAATAGGTGTGAGGGGTTTAAATCATGAAGAAACTATAGCTGACATGTTTTATGGAGGAAACAGCAGCTTTAAATAGAGCCTTGATCTTACAGTGGATATAATGGGTCTCCATGTTGGTCATTTAAAGTAAAGACATTATATATCTGCTTTGTTTATGCAGCCATATTGCAGATACCGGCCAAAAACTGCATTTTTTCCCCCCAAATAAACTATGTTAGAGAATAGAGATCAGGTCTGGTTCCCTAAAGGAAAATTATATTAGAAAAATATATTAGGGCTGCAACTAATGATTATCTTGCTCATGGACTAATCTGTTGATTATTTTTTAAATAATCGATAAATAGTCAGAGAGAGAAAAGTTCCTTAAAGATGATTATTTTTACAGATTTAAACAAGGTGAAAATAAAACTTTTCCTCTTGATGAGTTCTGGAATGAGCATACTGACTGATGAAAAAGTATTTAATGCAGAATATAAATAAATATATATTAGGATTAATCTGATTAATTGTTTCAGCCTTATATTTAATGCTAGCTGGGGCTGCTTATGTTCATTATTTTAGACCCTGATTAATCTAGTTTGTTTTTTAATTCATTTAGGAAGAGATAATCCTACTAAATTAACATGCCTCAGTAAATTATTTAAAGAAAAAAGTTTCTAGTACATTTAAAATGCCTTGTGTATAAAACATGTAGGGAAAACTTAATTCATGGCTCTGAGGACTTTCAAATGGAGCGTATTTACAGATGAAAGTTTTTCATCTTAAATGCAAAATGTATTTATTTTTATTACAGATTTGGATAAACAGAAGGTGTTTTTTTTTAAAGGCTGTATACTCCTGTTATTTAATTCCTAAATTAGCATATAGTTATTTTAGTAATTTATCTAGCGAATTGGTTTAACTCTGAAATTAGCATGGTCTTTGTTGAAGCGCATCACAATAAACAATAAAACAATGAATCGTCCAATTAAAATTATTCACATGATGAATTTAAATCAGCCAGATAGTTTCTGTTTGAATATTTTTTCTGTTGGTCTCTGTTTTCACTAAAGATTGGATGGGGAAGACGTTCACTGTTCGTTTATTCTTGTTTCCTTAGTGTAGGTAGAAGTTAACTGTATCAGGTACTTTCCAGATTCGTGTCCTCATTCTATTGCAAACCAGAGTTTAATATCAAAGCCACGTGAGGATCAGCAGGTTAGTGAAACAGTAGTGGAGATTTAGCTCTAAACCAAACGTGGCCACTTTAGTGTGGGAGCACCTTGATTGGCCGTGGTGAACTCCTCCACCTGGACAAGCCCATATATTGCATTTGTTATAAATCAATAGTAACTAAAAGTGGCACTACAACAAACTTGTAGCTGAACCTAAAACACAATCGCCCTGTATCGGCAAACCAAATACAAAAAGGTCACCATAAAATGATTACTGGAAAGCATTACAGACACTTTAGTTCTCTTTAGTTGAAAAGCCGACATTTTAAAAAATGTTGCAAACTTTTGTCACCCAAAATAAATGAGTGGTAGTTTGAGTTGTTTGCAGGACCAACTGATAGTGTTCCATTGAAAAGTGCTTGACTCTCCTTGCATCCAGCTCTCTTTTCTGTATAGCTGCAAAACCACTTAAAGCATATTTCAACCTAAAGGATGGAACAAGAAAGCTGGTGCTTTACTCCTGTTAAATGTGACCAGAATTAAAGAGCCTCTACTATTTGAAAATTGCCTTTTCTAAAATTGCACTCATTTGCAAAAGCTACGAGTTTATCCATCCTTAGTTTGGTTTGGTTGGACATCTTCATGTGCTACTTGCAGAGCCTGGCCCTGTTTACAGTGTAGAGGGAACTTTCCAAAGGCAGTTTTATCTTTATAGGTTTTGACTGATTTGGATCCTGCGTTGTTTGGTTCTGGAAAATTTGGGACCTGTTTTAAGTTAGAGGAAATAATATTTTCAGTGGCTCTCCTCCTTTATCCTGCATTACGTCCCACCCTTTTGTTCTAGCATACCTAATTTTTTCTTCTAATGATTGACCCTCACTCTGTCACCACATTCAGCAGACTCTTGGTAATGATATTTAGCAAAAACATTTTAGTCAGAGGATTTAACAAACATTTCCTATTTTCTAATTTTGTGAGTTTTTGGGACAGCTGATTGGATGGGTTTTATTAAGAGTAAAAAGTTATCAAAACGATGCGCTGCTTTGTGTTGATTAGTCATGTGAAATTTAAATAAAATCCTCTGAAATCTGTGCGTTTGCAACAAGAAAAACTTTTAGAAATTTCACCAAATACAATTTATTTTGCAAGAATCTGTTAAAGTTGAAGTATAGCATAAGATTGATAATAAAAAACTGGGACTTCAAAACTAAAAATAAAGACTCTTATTTTATACATAAAAATGGTGAAGAAAGAAGTAACCCACTGAGCAGTTTTTTTTTTAACATGATGCAGTTAAGTGGTTTCTACTGTCGGCTTCGGACGTATCTGGATGTTGGTTTTTCTTGGAAGCCATCGGGAGAAGCTGCATTAGGGGACTTTTTGTGTGTCATGTTGTGTGTGCCGCAAAGTCCCGACATGTTTGTCACATTTTGACAGATTAAAATGCTTCCTTTGTTTTAAAAAGCTGGTGTACATGGATTCCCCGCGCCGCTTATTAACATTTCATGGTCGTCTAAGTGAAGTAGTCATCAGAGCTCCTACATAATTCTTCATGTTTTCTTTGTTTTAAATTTTCCAACATGCTTTGGAAATGTATTCCTTTCACAAATGCTGTGTATGTTTAAGGGGCTCCTAATGAAAGGATTCACATTGAAAAATAGATAACTTTCACAGAGCAACTATTACGTGATTAGGTCATTTGTTTTTTTCTGCATTTTTTTATGGCATAGCTTTGCTTCTGTTATGTTAATTAAGTCTATTAATTTGTTTGTGCTGCAGTAAAACCCAGTGTGCAGAAAATCAGGTAGATCCAAGCGTTTTCAGTCTCTGAAAATGCAGCCTGTGAAAAAAAATACTCTTAATCGCATTAATCAGGATAAAACAACCTGTCGAGCAGAGATGTGTTTAAACTTGATCACATGAATCAGAAAATAAAGTAGGAAAATGGCAGGAAATTAGACTCCAGGTCAGAAATGTATTTATTTAATTTTCTTGCAAAGAAAAATGAAAAGATCTACAAAAACTCCCTCCTCCATGGCGTCCTTTCCTCTTGGAAGTGATGTTTGCCTTCTCTTTTCCTCTGTTGTCGCAGGTGGTGTTGAAGATTATTAAGCACTACCAGGAAGAGGGCCAGGGCAGCGAGGTGGTTCAGGGCGTCCTGCTGGGCCTGGTAGTCGAAGACCGGCTGGAGATCACCAACTGCTTCCCCTTCCCCCAGCACACCGAGGACGATGCAGACTTTGATGAAGGTAAGCTGAAACCGCTCTCTGCAGGGGGGGGTTCGGTGAAGCCATGGAGCCCCGCGGTCTGCAGTGACAGTTGATGATAAATTGATGAGATCATCATATTTGAATGCTTCACTAACATTTCACCACTTTACTGATAGCAGCTTCTTTGTCATTTAAATTCCGCCGCGCGCCGTTATAAACCGCAAATTGGGATGATTAGGTTTTTAATTAGCTCTGAGTTCTGGGGTTGATATAGCAGATGGCAGTGGAAACATTAATTTGAAACGTTTCCGTGGGAAATATGTTTTTTTTTTTTATTTGGCCTGTAAAAGCTTGAATAGTTTATCTGATCATGTTGAGTGACAGCAGGGTCGAAACGTTTATCGTCTTTGAATCTTATCATTGCTGGCTCACAAAATGGAGCGAGAGTTGCTCAAAATAAGTTTTCACTGAACACTGATGCTCGGTTGAGTATTAGCTCTCCCTCCTTCTCTTTTTGCGTTAAGCTGCTTAAGAGTCAGACCGTGAGAGTTGGAGGTTAAATCATGTCACCTTGCTGAATATTTGGGGTGTTTTATTATAGATGGCCTTCCAAAAGTATCCCCAGCCCCTCAGACTTTGTCCAGTTTTACCAAATTAAAAGCTGTAAGGTGAATTTATTGAGTTAGGACTTAATGGAATAAAACATCAAGCAGAATTGCATATTTAGTTTTATTTTTTGTAATTTTTACAACAAAAAATCTGAATGTTATTGCCTAAATTTGCATCCAACTCAAAGTGGAAGCTCAATCTTACCACCTATTCTTTGTAGTATGGTTTGGACTTTATATTTGATCTGAACCAAGGATGTTACTCTCTAGTCCTGAAGGGGGCGCTGTCCTGTATGTCTCTGATAAGGTCCTGCTTCAGACAGCCTGATTAGCTCCCTGTGTTATCATCAAAGTCACTGGTTGTGTCCGAACATCCTAACTCCTAAATCCTTCAATCCCTATGTAGAGCGGAGACTCTATAGTGGACATTATAGTGAATTTGGGTAACTAACCGTTCGGACAGATGATCACTGCTTTTGGCACCATCTTTATTTCTTGCCACTGTCACTATAAAAACATACCATGATTTGAGCTCTCCTCGCAAAGCATTCTGGGATATATCTGCTCGTCTAGTGACCGTGGATGATCACTACTTTTCAAGTTGCGTTGCGAGAAAATTTGAATCCTCTACTTTTTATCTCCACTAGACGTACGGACACTAATTTAAAATGACGTAAACACTATATAATGCCCTACATAATGATTAGGGCGGACATTCAGACACAGCCACAGACTGTGGACTCCTCTGACCATCTTCCTGCTGGAAGGTGAATCTCAGTCCCTCTTTTGCAGTTTAAAATGGCTTTTCTTCCTGGATTGTTCTGGATATAACTCCTTATATCAACTTTGAGCAGCTTCTCCTTTGCTACAGAAGAAAAGCATCCCCACAGTACTATACTGCCGCTGCTATGTTGTATAGTTTTCTAACTCAAGAAGTTGAGTTTTGGCTTCATCTAACCCATCTGAGATCTTACTTTTATTTACATATTGGGACTAATTAGATATATGTAGAAGGTGTGAATACTTTAGTATAACAGTTGCCCAGTTCTAGGAAGATGACTGACTCTAACTAGGCTCACCATGTGCCAGGTGTCCTACACTATCATTGTAAGGGTGGGAGGTGTGAACATGCTTCGGTTTTCACTCAGTTCTTATCTGCAATCCTCCATTTCCCTTCCTAACTTCCAGCTGCCACGTCCTCAGACCTCTGCCCCTCTCTTATCTAGCTGCTCTCCTGTCCCCTCTCCCAGTTAAGTGCAACAGAAGCTGCTAAAACTTGTCTTAGACGGGGGGGGCTAACAGCTGCAAGGAAAGGTGGACAGGGAGGAGAACCTAACAGGTTTCTACTACTAATGAGCAACCGCCAAAAACTGAGCAAGGATGCACATTCACCAGAGATAGCTAAAGGTCATTAGTGTAGGGAAGGAAGGCCGGCCCAGTGTGTGTTTCTGCATCAGTGGGAGGCACAGCTTGTTGGGATGTTGACTTTTGATGAGCCGGATTTTCCATCTGTCACTCTTAAGTTAACGAGGGCTTCAGCGACGAGAGCCTCGCTGTGAATCCTGGCAGATTTACCGAGTTAGGACAGAATTCCTCCCTACAGGGATCCTAATCCATCTGCAAAAGGTGACAGGCTCCAGGTTACTTGACGGCGCAGCACCAATTTCCAAAATGTTTCTGTCCTTGTTGCCAACTTTTTGCTCTCCTAAATGAGAACATGACATTCTGTATTAGATCACACCACAAATTGCTGCTTTCTTGTCGTCCAACAGACGATTCCAGTGATGTTCAGAGACTAAATCAAAGCTCGGGACATGGAACGAAGTGAAACTGTTGATCAGCTGCATCACAGAAAATTGATTTTATGTCTGTACATAAGGTCATTTTGTTCCTGTACTTCAGTCTGAATGATCTACCCACGCAAACATCTGACCAGCTGGGCCAGTCAACAATCTGTGTCCTGCTAATTGTTAGTTGTTCGTCTGTGCTGCTGTTGGAGTGGGCCGCCTCGACCCTCTGCAGACCTGCAGCAAAAGGCACAGCTAAAGTGTTTTGCTTAAGCCAGAATCTGACTTTAAATGTTAGAGTGAAAATTGATGGTTAGGAATTTTATATTTCAGAGGAATTTTCGATCACATTACATCAATCCACATCTAAAAACATCCGTACACCTCAGTTACATTTGGGTCAGTCTGCAGCCATTTACTTGAAGCTATTTTTTTCACGCTGTCAAAGAGAGGCTTTGGCAAATCTATGAATATTTAGAATCTGAGACGCTTATGTCCAAATTGCTTCTGCTGGTCCTTTTATTTTGTTATTTACACATTATCTTTGCAGAAACGGGTATTCCAAATGTTCTGCTGACAAGTCGAGCATTTCAGCAAAAATATTCACCCAAATGACGGCAGTCAGTCACGGATTCCTTCATAAATGCATTTATACACACCAGAAGCTGCTCTGCTCTCAGCCAGGTCTAATTTGGGATCCCATCCAGATTAGCGTTGTCTGCTAAATCATTCGCTGGTGCCTTTGGAACAGTACTTTAAAAAGAGCAGCTGTTATCCTGACTTTTGTTTATTAAATTTCAGTGTTGGTAAAAGTGTCTTAAAACATTTCCACATCCAGCAAAAACCTTTGCAACAAGCCCTTCTGCCATGAACAGCATTAATTATTCATGAGCGGAGCTGACATTGTGTTTATGTGTGAGACCAGCAGAAGTAACAACACGCCTTTAGTCAAACGGAGCCAGGAACAGATAATGCTGACAGTTTTGAAATTCTTCAGTGTTTTATTTGTGATTAGTAAGCATTTAACAATGTTATCTAAAGCAGCTTTCCATCTCTGTTGATTGTAAATATCCTAGTGACACCTTATGTCAGATTCTTTAGATAAGATTCTGAAATCCCAGACTTTTTACACTCGGTGCCAGTAAAGGTTAAAAAAAGAAGCAAACAACCAACATATCTGTATTCCAGTTATCCTCCCTGTTGTTTGCTGATGCTCTTCTTCTTTCCTTGGTAGAGCTTAAGATGTTATTTCCTCAGTTATTGCTACTGTAACAGTACCAGAACACTTCTGCTGCTCCAAATGTTTACTTAAAGCATTTGGCAAACAAAAGCTTAACTTTTAAAATCTGCTTTAGTAACACAATATGTACAATTACATGCACAGTAGAAATCTGATAACCACAAAGCTATTATGACCTTTACATTGAAACTAATTCACTTTGCCTGCACTTCAGAAACCAAATATTCTGGCCATGGTCTTGGCCGTGAATAGCGGCGATACAGTGGCACTTAAAGCGACACAGGCTTGGCGAGCAGAGAAATCCCAGACATATTTCTGCCTGCAACTTATGTTTATCTTGCAAATTGATTAATCTGTTGATTATTTTTTCAATTAATTGATTAATAAACGGATAGCCAAAGATTCTTTAGAGAAGACTTTTTAGCAAATTAAATCAGGTAAAACTCAAACTTTTCCACTTGTGGAGTTCTGGATTGCACATGTTGACAGACATTTATTATTTTTTTTATCTTAAAAGCAGAATGTTTGTGTTTTTTTACAATCTTGGTATAATGCAGGTGTTTCTTCCGCCATTAGTTCGCTGCTACACCCGCTGCCATATTCCCTTGAGTCTGCACAGATACAGACTTGTTATTTAAGGGCTGAACGGTCAACTCGCCCAACCCACTACGAGATTTGGGACAGCCCTTAATGTGGTTGACCCTATACAGGAATACGCAAACAGCGGGTTATAGTGCTAACGAGTAGTATTTAGTATGGGTGAGGGGAAAAATCTATACTGTGATTTTTGGCTGCCCAAAATAATATCGATCTAGTTACTAATATAAAAAAATTCTGTGCACAATTAGTTTGATTAATCGTGGTTAATCAAATATTGAAATAATCAGCAACTAATTTAGTAATCCATTAATTAGTTAACTGGTTGTAGAGACTCTAAAACATGTCTTTAGCTGACAGAGCGACCCACCTTGAGCAGCATTTATACTAAGATTGTAAAAAAAATTACTGCACCATTTCTGTAGTTGAGGCAGTCAGAGCAGAAGACGTAGACTGACTCAAAGCCCAAACATGGATTCTGATGAACATAAACAGCACTTGCTTTTTTGATCTGTACATTTCATTTTGCTGGGATAGCTGGGTAAAATATCCTAATATATAATGATATGGCAATATTGTGATATCGTATCATGACCCAAGTATCGTGACATGCGTCGAATCACAACACACATGCCAATACTCATCCCTAGTGTTTAGTCAAACTAGTCAAACTGGCCGATTCCCATGGCCAGTTTGGGATTGGGCCACAGGAATCGTGGCGGTTGGAAGCAGCTTCTTAAAGACTTTGTCCAGCTGCTCCCTCCTCCAACATTTGACCCTTAATAAATATTTGAACAAATAACTCTACAACAAAAATGTTTGACGTTTCAACATTTGGGCTGCTCAGTGTTGCAGTTGGTAGCACTGTCGCCTTGCAGCAAGACTATCTGGGTTCAATGCCCAGCTTCTTGTGCATGGAGTTTGCATGTTCTCCCTGAGCATGCATGGGCTCTCTCTGGGTACTCCAGCTTCCTCCCACAGTCCAAAAACATGACTGTTAGGTTAATTGGTTTCTCTAAATTCTCCTTGTGTGAGTGTGTGTGAGAATGGTTGTTTGTCCTGTTTGTCTCTTTGTTGCCCTGCAATGGAGTGGCGACCTGTCCAGGGTGGATCCCGCCTCTCGCCCGTAGACAGCTGGAGACAGGCACCAGCAGCCCTCAGGACCCCAGCTGGGATGAAGCGTGATGGAAAATGCATGGGTTTAATGTTTCTGTTTTGTGATCAATTGGCATAAAACACATGCCAAATAATTTTTTTAGTCTAGAGAGACAAGGCACACTCCTTTTTGCGTGATTGTTTTGGTCTTCAAAGTTAATGCTTGTTTCGTAATTTTCTTTAAAGATATATTACTGAAACAAAACTAATGTAAATCATCGTACCAGACTGTGAAGATAATACAGGCTAGCTGTCATCCAATAAAATTTATTGAATTTCATATAATGCATGATTGATTTTAATCAGTCATGATTTCTTTCTTTTTACTGCTTATATGTTAATAAACCACGTAAAGCATATTTATAATCTTTGTTAGTATGTTCCCCATTTTAACCATTTTTATGTAAAGACTAAATCCTTTGCTCACATATATAGTTCATTCATTCAACAGTTGAATCTAATCGATATCTGATATCAGCAGATACACTCACCCCAGGTATTGGATTGGATCAGAAAAAACTGGATAGGTGCATCTCTAATAAAAAAGTAATTTAATTATTTAGTTCCTAAGTGAACCACTGTGTGTCTGAAGAGCGAGTCATCAGAGGGCAGCTGCTCAGGGTTAGAGCTGCTGTTCTGCTGTAGTGAGGTCACATCAACACCTCAATCCATGGAAACAATCTGATGCAGTAACCCCCTGTTAACCTGAGGATTCTTCACATTTTCATACCGATGTGCCTCCATATTAGGTCCTTTTTAGTGCTGTGCATTTTTTGTTGGTATTTGTTGGATGCTGTAAAAAGGTAACTTTGCTGAAAGCCTTTAACCCAACATCAAACAACCATGGGGATTAATGAAGCAGTAGCCTGCTGAAATAATCCCCGATGGAGTTTTTTCTGCCACACAGCACTCGTTTACTAAATTCTTTAATTTCTTGCATATTTTTTTTTTGCTCTAACTGTTGAATTAAAACACACTTTCAAACATGGACATTGCTAAACCAACGAAGATTTTTAGTTGCAGAGGCGACTAAACATCTCGTAATCTGCAGCCCTGTTTTATAAAAAGCTGCTTCTTTTTTCATGTTTGATTTTGACAGCCTAAGTCCTTCTAGGTGGAGAACATCTGGTCAGATTTAAGATTTCCTAAGCCTTCCCAGGGGACATTTGTAAGCCCTCTCTGCTGGTTGTTTAAAGTGTTGGAGTTTGTCAATCAAAGCCTCCTTATGGTTCATCATCTTAACCTGCTCTTCCAGCCTGACTGTTTCAGGGGGAGGTTTTATAAACACTGCATTGCAAGCCTCCCACTAGAATCTCTGAAGGTGTCTTTCTATTGCTGCAGCTCTGGCTCTATTAACTCTGATGCTTAGCGGCTTAATCATTAACCTCCAGCTAGAACCGTTAGATGCGGAGAGTCTGGACCGAGCAGCTGACGCTCTCCTTCCTGGCAGCATCATGTTTCCTGGATACTGTTTGCCTTTAAGGTCTGCATGTGTTTCACCCCGTGTGTTTCTGCATTTGTCAGGATCACGATTTGTGTGTAAAGCTGAATCATCTCACACCGAATCCCTGTTGCTTCAGGCTCTACAGATAAAAATGACTCCTGCTATCTGTCTCCAACATACAATGCTTTGGATTGACAGCCTTGTGAATATATAACTTTGTTTTATGAATTTTATTTTCTCATTGTTTGCAAGTTGGCACGTTTCTGTGTGCGTGTGGGTGCGTGTAAATGTGCTATGCCGCTGATCCATCAACAGGTGCCAGTGTGGAGCCGTGATCTTAGGACAGTCGAAGGCAGCGGTTGTGACCAAAATGAGCGAAAAGCAGACAAACGAGTAACTGAGCGCACGCAGCAGAATGAGCCTCAGAAGGGAGAGGGGGAGAAAAAAGGAAAAACAATGAAAAAGTAGAGGAAAGAACCTTGGCTCAACAGCAGTCCTCCTATCTGTCGTGCCCTTGCACACTCTGTCCTTCTATCATTGACTAAATGTATGGTGGGAGATGTGTAGAACCAGTGAGTCCCCAGGCATTTGGAGCTACAGAAGCACACGAGGAGCATGTTAATAAAATACTCATTCCTCGCCTTTTGTTGCAAGATCAATGACAATTCATTACCAAGAATTGGTATCCTGGTATAGGGAGATTATTAAGGACGTTGGCATGAATGAATCTGCAGAAGGTTTTCATTATATTTCTCCACTTACCCCCCATGAGACATGCGCATTAAATACAAGCTCATCTTCTGTGTCTTAGAGCTGTTGTCTTAATCAGTTGTAAATGGATTTTTAATAGAAAGCCGTGAAATTTAGAAAAAAACATTCAGCCTCTGAAGTGATGTTTACATTTAAACTGCATCATTTGTCCATATTTCTCCATCTCCTCATATTTGGTTTTATTTTAACCTTAAACAGATCATCACTTTTTATTTTAGGGGTATAAAAGACGTTTGTCTTTTTTAGCATGACCTGCCTGGGGCGTGTTTTTTTTGTTGGTTAAATGCCAGCCGATCAGGGGAAAAACCTGCTCAAATCTTTAGGTTTTCATAGTTGGATCAGCGAAGAGGATAAAAGGTAATTGTAGAGGAGAACATTTGCTAGCCGGGCAAAATGTAGCGGCTGATTATTTTTCCTGACTTAAAAGTATGTTGCCAGTCGACCCGAAGAATATAAAAGCAGATGGCACATCACTTAAAATTATGGTCCGATTATAAGTGGTTGTTTGGACGGGCCAGACTGACCCAGTTCTAAAAGGATGGCAGCGTGTGGGTAGTTTCCTACACAGAAATCTGCTCTCATTTGTCCTTATCTTGGCTTTCACTGTTTAAAGGGACCAACTTTACCAATGGCAGAACTAATGAGGTGTGGCTCAGCACACATAATTATCATATGTTATACAATGAGTGAGTTATTGACAGCCCTGCATCAAATTAGGTTACTGTAAGGCTTACTTTGCTTCTGTAATCAGCTAAAGATTGATTTTCACATAAAACAGATTTGCTCAGTAAGGCTGCTGTGCAACCATCTGTTGTTGGAAATATCTCTAACAAGGTAAAATATTTTCTCTTTAGCTCTCTGTCTGTTAATGGAGCCATACTCATTATTTATGTTTATGCCCTCCCCCCTCCTCCATCAAGAATGGTGTCAGTCATATAAAGACATAGCAGGGGTTGCAATCTAAGGACACTTATAGATTGAACTCCATTATGATCTAGAAGGCTATTATTAGACGATTAGATGATTATTGATGGAAAGTTGGACGCCACACACACTGATATCCCAAACAAAAAAAAACATCATCTCTTGCTTTGAGTTTCAAAAGTAAAAAATGTTTGTGGACATCTGGTTTATTTGCATTAAAATATAATAAAAACTCTAATGGTCCCTTACTTCATCTTTAACTGAAAGTTTGAGCTTCTTTCTCATTTCTCAGCATACCCTAGCTCTCAAGAGTCTTAACAGTTAGCATTAGCAATGTGTGCTTAATATGGACCCTTACTTCTCCAACAGGCTGCAGATCAAGTAGCTTCCAAAATAGATAAGAGCTGAAAGTTAAAATGCAGAATTTTCTAAATTACCTTTATTTACTAGATAGAAATTTAACTTTACTTGCCTCACAATGGAGAATTAACTCTCTGCATTTAATCCATCCCCTTTGGGGAGCAGTGTGGGGTTAAGGGTCTTGCTCAGGAACCCAGAATGCAGGCTGTAGGGATCGAACCGGGTACTTGCAACCTTCTCAGAGCACAAACACTGCTCTAACCACTAGACCAACACGCCCCATTAGAAGACTCAAACTGTGATGTAAATCTTTATGTAAAAAACACATTTTTACAACTTTTTGCAACCCAAAATGTTTGAACTAGAGATGCACCGATCCAGTTTTTTCTTATTCAGTCCAATACCAATACCTGGGCTGAGCAAATCAAATGATATCCGATACCGATCCTATTTAACTGTTGAATGGAGGAACCGTATATCTTGCCACGTGAGTGAAAGCTTAAGTCTTGACAGAAAATAATAAATTAACAGATATCAATATACTTTATAGTATTAATTATTAACAAATAAGTAGCAAAAAGAAAGAACTTCCATGTAAAGTGCGCCGGATTAAATGTTTGATATCAAATGATCAATATCCGATCGGGCTAATTAATCAATAATGATCCAGGTATCAGAGTTTTCATCTCTAGTTTGAACAAAATCATTTAGAAGACACTCTACTGACTCCAACCATGTATGACAACCGTCTGGCTGGCACCTAATATCATTTGGCAGATCATTGTTTTGTGTTTCCTGTAAAGAAATTAGCCTGAATAATTTCTCACCAGAGGAAAACGGTTTTGTTCTTAGAAAGCAGGAAATGTAAATATCTAGTTTCCGCTCTAAGCCTGGCAGATGTGTATTTAGATGTGCAGGGAAGCTGAGTTACCTGCTCACGTGTGGCGTCTCGCATAAAGACACGCCGAAGCCTCACAGCACTGATGCCATAGATGTATCAAGCTGACAAGGTGCTGTCGTTTCCTTCTCATTCAGCTGCTGGAGGAGGTATCCTGAAGACAGGCTGAAATTAGACGCATTTTCAGATCCACCTCTTCCTCTATCCTCCCCCAGATTATTATTTATCTGAAGTTGGAGAGTTGGAAAATTGGAAGTGCCCAAATAATTTCCTGTTGGGATAAGCCTATCCCAGAAATGGATTGGTTTGTTTTGTTTCAGTGTTTCAGGGTTTTGGGTTTCCCCTTTGGGAAGAAGGCAGTATTCCCACAGCCAAGGAAACCAGTTTTTGAGTGTTTGTTTGTCTGATTTGAAGAATCTCTCTTTAATGGCAAATATGGTATGAATGTTGAAGTGCGCCTCTTGGTGCATATATCGTTATGTTTGTATGATGCATGTTGTGCATTTTACATCTGTGGTCTTTCTTTCAGTGCCCCCCCCTCCCCCGAAGTAAGCTGCCAGCCCCTTCCTTCTGCTTGTCCTTCTGCCTCAAGCCAAGTTACAAGCTATCTGTCCAACGCAGGTGCAGTTAGCTGCCAAATTCTCTCTCTAGCTTCAATTCCTGCTTCTCATTGGTCGAGAAGACGGGAACAGTTGTCAGGCTGATGAAACAAACAGGTTTCATCCAGACTTGTTTTGCAGAGAGCTCCGCTTCCGTAATTAGACGTTGTGTTTTTGTAGAAAGCCTGGTTGGACAACACCTAATGGTCTTCTTTTCTCCAAAGAGCGTTTAGGCTAGACGTTTGACTGTCAGGTACCTACCCCAGCTCTAACAAGATGGATAATTAAGAAAAGAAAAAAAACCCTGAAACAGAACAAACCTGGCTCCCTTTATGTGTAAACAACCTGCAATCATTAAGTGAGATAGATTTTGATGATTGGCACCCTCGTCTCAGTTTGGTGTTTGTTGTTTATGTCACTCCTGCTGCCTGAGTTAAAATTCCCCGCAAACCAATTAGCCACATAGCTTCAACCGAGTTTTTTCTTTATTTCAAGATGTGTTGGTTTTAAAAAAAAATCTGGAAAAATGTGAAACTGCAAGGGATATATGCCTGAACTGATTAAAACACTGTTAAATGAAGAAAATGCCTTTTTTTTCCTTCCGTTTTCAAACATGGCAAAAGAAACCCTGGCAGGGAACAAAGGAAATATTAGCCTCAGTGCTTTTGTTTACTCATTTTTGCCATGGTATTGGCGCAGCGCAGGTAATCAAAGTTTCTTTCTGCTTTATACTAGTTTGAAAGTTAAAAATGCACTGCTCTGATGCTAACAGTATGTACTTGTGAGTAAATATTTGACTGTTTCAGTTTAAGATAAGGAAATTTAATGAACCAATGCCATGTTTTAAAAAACTGTGACTTTAAAGAGCAGTAAAACTGCTGCTCTTTTCAGTTCATAGTCTATTTTGGGATTTAGATCCTGTTCCATCTTCAGAAAGCAGTGACAGATTTTGTTTTTATTTTTTATGTAGCACGTCTCCTGAGCAGCCTAATGCTTTTCATGTTTTCTATAAAGCTCAGAAAAAATCACTTCTTGTTTCTACTGGCAGTATTTTGTATACAGAGCAGTTTGCTGAAATACCAGGCTAACTTAAGCATCTTTTTTTTTTATCTGACTATTAAAAACCCTGATAATCATCTTTGGAAGACTGCTAAACAACAGTTTCCTAAGTCAAAGGCTTGTGTGCCTCAGCGGCATGACGCATCACTAAGGAAGATGCTTCCTGCCAACAGCTCCATCAACCTGCTGAAAACCCCCCTCGTAAAAGTTACATTTAATTTCCCTTTGGGATCAATAAAGTACTTAAACTGAATATTATATGTTTCAGGAAAGTTCTAGTTCATAACCTCTGAGCAAAACCGGCAGAAAAAATGTGTTTTCCTACTTTATGAACTTTGCTTTGAACGTCAAAAACTTGTTTTGGCTGCTCTCTGCACAGCTCTGCTGCACAACCATTTGCCTGGCAATATAGAGCAGCTAGCATGACACAGAAAGGAGACAGCAGCTGCAAAACAGTCCCTCTTATAAAATGAATTACTGCATAAACAAATAAAGCATAACTTTTTCTTTTTTTTTTGCAAGACAGAATGTATTTTTTGGTTTGCTAAATATGCATCAATTGTCCCACAGTGGGGAAAATGTGTCTTTGAATGTAGTGCTTACCTTCAATCAACAGTGGGCTGTACATACGGAGTGGCACCTGGGGATCAATTTAAAGTTATAATCACTAGACCAGCACTTCATATGCGATTCACATCATTTTATTAGATCATCAAAATCATCACAGCTGCAGATGTACAAACCGGACAGACATAAATGGGATGGGAGCCAATTTTCTCCCTAAATTGGGAAATTGATTCACCCTCTTGAATTTATTTAATATACTGATGGTACATTTTCCTAAAACACTGCAGCACATTATTCTCCAAAAAAGCCAGTAATTTGGTACAAAGAGTATCAGATCTAGGGCTTGGTATTTTCGCCAAAGTCCTGAATCGATTCGATTTTGATTAATACAGTTCTAAATCAATTAAATCCAATTCGATCTGTTTTTACAATAATGAAAGTGGTTCAACTGTGTTTCAAAATGCTTATGTATTTTACTTTTTCCTGTCCCACTAAACACAAAGTGCAAACTTGTAAATCAGACAGTTTAAACTTGAAATGTGAACAAAACTGTCTCATAAGAGCAAACTTGTTTGTGAAAAGTGAAAAAGTGAAGTCTCACTCGAGCAAGCAGGCGTGACACAGCAGACATGCATGAGCTGCATTATCTTCACTGCACAAACCATATTTGCAGTGTTGTCTGTAACAACTACAGGGTGTTTGCTAGTCAGCCCCCCATTTGTTAATGTCTTCAATCAACATATTGGTTATATTTGCAGCTGTCTGGCATGAAGTAATCTTGAGTGCATCTTTCCTGCTTATTTGAATGTGAACGTCACGCACGTCACTATAAAACTAATCGATCTCATTCCCTAGACATCAATTTTGCGAAAATTTTAAGGAATTGATTCAAAATTGATTTTTTTTTTTACCCAGCCCTAATCGGATCAGCAATAGGATGATATGTTTATTCAGTGTTATTCTGTTTTGATTTTAAATTTGACTGCATGAGGCTGAAGATGTACAGTATCTACCTTGGGTTCTTCTCCACAAGCATCCTAAGGTGCTTGACACCAATAGCTGGATGCCTCTAAAACATTTTTTGTGTTCCAAATTGTCAGATCAAAGTCATAAATATGATAGTAGTAAAAAAATATATTCAGAACTCTCTATCTTCAAATAAAAAACAACTGCACATTAAATATGTTAAAGCGTAAAACATTGTATTCTATGTTTTATTATCATTTAGTTTTTTTCCTTAAATTTTACATCCGAAAGGGTATTGTTTTAATGCTTTGTTTTAAAGAAAACCATCATTCTTTTCTCAGCATTAAGAGCAGGATCTGGGTCACTATTGTTTGAAATTCCCTGCTGTAAAAGCCAAGTGTTATGAATTAATAAACAGCAGATTTGGGTGCACCAAAGTCTGCGTCTGAGTAAAAGTCACTGAACAGATGAGGTCCTGTTTACTACGAGAATTTACTAAAAGAAAGATGAAAGCTGGGAAAAGTTTGAAATCTGAAAAGAGATTATTATATCACCTGTGCATGTGGGTAAAATTTGTATGACAAAATCAGTCAGTTATGGAGTACCCTGTTTGATTTGATTAATCTATACCGTAGTTTTTTTACTTCACCCTCCTTTTAAGGATGCATGATTACAAACCCATCAGTAGAATGTTATAAAGGTCTTTGATAGCTAAACCAAAATATTTTGTAATTTAATTCCATAAATATAGTGAATATAAAATTGCATAAATCAAAACAATTCAACCAAAAAGATTAAAAGCAAACAGAAATAGTTGTGTTTTCCATATATATCAATGTTTTCCTCCGCTGAGGTCTCCGAGGTTGGCCCTTGGTTTTTCGAAGCTGTCACCGGTGGCAGGCGCGTTCATGGTGGGTTAATTAAAGTCATGGGGATTAAAACCTCCCCTGCCATGATCCTTCCACGTTTTTCTCTCCCTCAAATACTTTTCAGTATGCAATGAGGCATGTCTGTATGTGTTGTCTAAAAAGTTGGAGGACCATCATTCTGATAAGGTCCGTCTTGGAGGTTAGGCCTTCAATAGATCATTCTACCTGCCCCCAAATGGGAAATTGATTTCCTCCGTTTTTTCCCCCCCGCCTTCCATCACAGAGGCTAATTAGAAATCACTCAGAGCCCACCTTTAAGGGAAATGCACATGCATTAAAGTTGCACAATCACGCTTTGGGGTTTTTGTTGTTTTTTTTTCTGGGTGGAAGTCTGGCT
>NW_015150711.1:769508-786896 GCF_000732505.1 Cyprinodon variegatus
GCAACAGCCAAAAAAAAAGTCCTTGCCAGCAGATGGCTTCCTCCTTCGGTGCTCCTTTTTAACTGTTATGTAAATGTGGGGGAGCCGTACCTGCGCCTGCTTTTGGACGGTCACCCGGTGTTATAAATCAGGAATGCCTGCCCCCTAAGGGCAGTCGCCATTGGCACCGATTCCACTGTTTTATTTATTTGCTCCTTTGTCCCATCGCAACACTGCCCAAGATTACATTTAGTGCATGTGTGTGTGGCGAGGGGGGCCTTAAGTAGGTGGGCTGTGGTTAGTACTGGACAAAAGGAAGAGAGCAGAAAAGAGGAAGAAGAAGATGAAAAATTGGGGAGAGAAGGGCTTTTGGATGGGAAGAGCGATGGGTGGAGGGAGGATAAAGGTGAAGCGATGGAGCTCTGATGCAGAAAAGAGAGTAAGTTATGAGGGGGAATAGCAGCGGCCTAGCAGGTGATGGAGAGTTCAGGCTGGAGCAGATGGAAGGCTCAAGTTGCTTTCTGGATGCAAAAAGGGGTTAAAAAGGATAGAAGAGAGTGATAATCATAAAAGATGTTTCATTAATCATTGTAAGTTACATTTGAATGGAATAAAGAAAATCCCACCATTAAACAAACGTGATGGAGAGCAGACCAGTGCAGCATGGGATCAGGGTTTCTAGGTAGCCCTCGTTTTCTGTCTGCCTACATTTCATATCAGCTTTAATGTTAATCCAGCCCCTTGGGTGTTACCCAACATCATCGCTGATTTGAGATGCCTGCATGTTTGAAACAATCCTTTTTCCTAGCTGCTCAGTCAAGCTGATGTATTCACAGGTGGGCCATTGTTTACTCATGCGTGTCTGACAGGTGTAGTTCGACGCAGGTGTAGCCACATGGGATTTTGTCGGGACAAATTATGCGGGTGATGCTGCAATTAATTGGTCTGCACAGATAGAGTCCTGAAGGAGGGTGTTCCAGCACAACGACCTGTGAATATTTGCACGGCAATATTGGGATTATGTTGTACCATTTTGGGATGAAATGTAATATTAATGAAATGTTGGAAGACTTTTTTATTGTTTTTTTGGAAATAAACTGCTTATTTCTATAGCCTTTTATAAAAAAAAAACCCTAGATAAATCAGCCAATGTTTTAGATTCATTTTAGGCTTTAATTTCTAAAGTAAAAGTTGCTACATACATAGGGAGGTATTTTTGACTATTCCTTTATTAATTTGTTTATTTATTAAAAATGCCTTTTTGAAAGAAAACAAATGGCCACAGCATCACAGATCCTACACTGTACTTTAGAGTGGTCAAGAGCTGCTTTTAGAGAAATTGATATTTTGCTTTATATCTGGCTCTGTAGGGTTGTTTAGAGATTTTTTCAATTTAGATCTCAGGGTTCAGCTTAAAGTCTCAGAAATCTTTTGTTTTCTATTCATAGATGCTTCAATTTTAATGTTGACATATGCTAGAATTTGTGTCAGAGGTAGTTTCTCGCATAGATATTTTTTGTATTTAAAGAGGACTTTATTACGCCATTACTCTTTGTTTTAACGATCCTCTCTCGTAGCGGAGTAGCCGTGCTGTCGATTTATTGCACCAAAGTTAGGAAAGGAAGCCCGTTTGTTCCTCCTCCTGAGAGGCAGCCCGCCATTCCCACTCCCTTCACCAGGAATGAGACTATTTCAAGGGTTTGTGGCAGAGCAGGAGCCCTCTCTGTGAATCCTGTCTAACCAGGGAGAGGGCTTTTCAGAGGCTTCCTCTGTGCGTAGGAAACTGTCAGTAGAAGAACAGGAAAACAGTGGGAGGAGAGAGCATGGGTACACTCGATCCGATCCATCCCTCTGGGCATGAGTTGGAAGTCTCGCGCCCTGCTGTCTGTCAGAACTCCTAAAAGTATTTGTTTTTTGTTTGTAGGCTCTTGCTCTTCTTTTTTGAATCCAAATAATTTATGAAAAACTCCAGTGTTAAAATGGCAAACTATCAAATATTTTGTGTCTAGTAGATCTCAAGACTCAGAAAACTATGTACAGAATTATCTGTCATGCTAGATTTGTCTAAGAAATGACTCCTGTAAAATGAGGCTTGCTTGTGTTTCCTATTCCTGTCTCAAAGGGGGAAAAGCTGTAGCAGGAAGTATTTGAGTTAATTTGCTTCACTTGACTCGCCTCGGTTGATAACTCGCTCTGAGACTGCTACACATTGCGTCGTCTCCGCTAGAGCATAATGTCAACTCTCGCGACTAAACGTATTGCAAAATGAAATATTGACAAGGACATCAAGTAAAATTCGTCTTCCTTTTTGTCCCTTCAAAAAGATGAACCACAATATGCAAAAGTGTGACAGCATTTCCCCTTCCTCATCGTCTCCCACTATAAAAACAGAACTAAGTGACAAGCAGGGCTGTCAGATGTGCATATGGTTAACTTGTCAGTGTTTGCACACAAAGAGGCTGCCTTTCCATGCTCCTGCTCTCTCCAGTGCATCTCAGAGTGGTTTTATGTGTCTGCTCACAACTTTGTGTATTTCTACGGGCATGCACAGAAAAAAAAAAAGAGGCGGCTCTCCAAAAGGCTCGCTTAACTAAGATTAATTGCATCTAATCCACCGTTCCAGGTGGAACAGGAAGTACGATGGGGTACGCCGGCGCAAACACACAAACGCGCTCGCAAACACGAACATCCCATTATAGCTGCTCCGCGGAAAATTAGCCCTGCGACTTTCCTGACATACCGGACCAGAGCCACTATTCCATGGCACCATTTACTTCCCTGCAAGTTGCACATTTATCACTGTTCTCCCGTTCGGACAGATGAAGGAATGCACAAACAAAAACGACATGGCAGGAGGACAAACTATCTGCCCAACTCACATCAGCAGCAGCTGGCTCCGACAAACCACAGAGAAGGTGTTTGTCCTATTTTACCCTCAGAGGTACAAAGGGAAAGAATGTGTAATTTCTGCACCAGTAGAGTCTTACAATTAGTGGCTTGTTCGGTATTATCAGGTACAGTAATGTGAGTTTTGTGCTAAGACACTTTATATATAGCATTTAACTGCCCTCCTTGTGCTTTCTACACTCTGTTTTTGAGTGAGTATTGTTTCACCTCTGAAGGTTGGATTTTGGTGCATTTATTGTATGTAAATTATTTGATTGGGAATAAGCTGTTACTTTTAGATTTTAACAAAATGCATGAGTTCTGGCATCACAAATTAAGTGACCCGACAGAGTTAGAGAGGCGATTAAAACGCCAACTGAAGGTCACCACACAAGCGAAGTGTTGTAGATGGACGAGATGAGCTGTCCTGTTTTTTTTTATCATTTATATTAATCTTGGAGAATAAATAAACCCCAGACCTGTCTTGATCTGTAGAAAATATAGGCTACACTCTCTCTGATCCTGGAAAAAAAGAAAAGGCCTGCTTGCCTCGGTAGCAGCATCCAACCGAAAAGCTGACTTTTACTCTTTATCACAGGCCCTCGAGAGTAGGACGTGGGTCAGATTGTGGGTTGGTAGCATACATTCGTAGTACATTCGGCTGATAATGCAAAGTTGAATAAATAAATAAATATCTGCACTAAAAAAACTTGATTGTAAAATCAAACCAGCCAAAGCGACAAAGCTGTAATAGGCATTGTCATACTTGTGCTATGCAAGTGGATGATAGCAAGAAGGAATGAAAAAGTGGATTGCATATAGTGATGGCAGAAGAGCAAAAAAGAGAGAGAAATTCAAAAGCTTCTAATACTGAACCTCAGTTCCAAAGTTCTTAGATGGTGTCTTCCTTGTGAATGCATGCATATTAAGGTCGGTGATGGCTGTGTTGGTGGGCATGTGCAAGCAAGCCAGTTTGTCGCCGATTATTTGTATGGGGGTATCATAATGGCACGGCTTCACACTTATCCATTTAGGAAGCTGGTTTCATGTCCTGTCTGGTTCCGGCGCTTTATGATTGGACCCCTAACCGACCAGAGGTGGTTTTATATGCTCGAACAAAGTTCCGTCTGACGCACATCGCCTTCCTTCACACTAACCACATATGCTGGCCTGCATTTCACATCGGGTCAAGAACACTTTATACAGCTGCTGTTATTCTACCTTTATTATTCATTTATTTAACCAGTTGTGAACGTTTCAGTTACTTTTGCTCAAAGTTGCTCACTCTAAATCATGTAGAAGTGGATTTTTCAGACAGATTCACAGAAATCTATAGCTGTATGGTGCTATTCCTTGTAGTTTTTACCTTTCATAGCTGTGAATGCTGTCAGTTGTGGCTAGGAGCCACTATTGGACTTTATATTTACCAAACCTGAGCTGCTCTGTCAACCCCTGATCATCACCACCTCTACAGAGCTTTCTCTGTCTTAGAGGAGGCCTTTTACACAGATAGATGGCTATGAATGCACCATAAAGGCAGTAACTGTGCTGAGCTGCTCGAGAGAAGTCAGATAAGTTTTCCTGGTTTTTGTTTGTAGCCATTTGACACAAAGAATGGATCGAAACACAAGGATATAGGTGTGCAGAAGGGCTTTGGAGGTTGAGATAAGTTCTGTTGGAGAAAGAAGCCTTTTTTTGCTGGCATTTATAAGGGTGTAAGAGGCTGTCTGCTAGCAGAAAGTGAAGATATTTTTCCTGATAGAGTCATGGAAAGAACAGATTGAGAAAGCATCAGTAGAAAGCTTTATATGCAGTTTATTTATGTAGCAATTGAGCATGAAGTGTTTCTTTAGTTCACAGCTTAAGTAGCATATTGTTTAGTGCCGGTGGGATGAAAGGAACACAACCACGCAAATGTGACTTCAGATGGAAATTGGCAACCCGTGGAAGTGGCGGCTGAAATAATATCTCTAGATGTTTGCTTGTTTGTTTTTAACAGAGAATTGGGTGTTCTGTCCTCATTTCTATTTGCCGAGGCCGCTTCCTTTCCTCTCTCGGAACCAGTTGGCATTCAGGTCACAAACGCAGGCGTTTCTTTTCCAATGAATTATGTTGACCCAGAAGTGCACAGATTATCAATGAGCACTCGGAGGTGCAGGACTCCACAGATTACTGGGTATTTGTAATGAATCCAGAAGGATGCATTTAGACCAGCAGATGTTTTGCTTTTAGCTTTAGCTAATCTGAATGTGAGGAGGCATGGAAGTTTAAAGAAAGAAGAAGAAGAAGAGTAAACAGGCCTGAAACAAGGCTGCCCCAAACATTGATATTTATTCTCCGTTGTATGCAGTAGTCGGTGTGGTGTTTAATTTACTTACATACGGCGGGGGGAGAAGTCACAAGTGTATTTATTGAATGCTTAGAGCTTCCCATGGAATCAGCAGAAGTAAACGCATAGATTGTAAAAGCCACTCTGTTTTCACCTTAAACAGACGGGAGTCTGATGACTTTGGGAAATAGAGTGCAGAGTAAAAGTGTGGCTTGGGCTGAATGAATGGGTCAAGAGTTTAGACTCATTAAATTAAAGGTGATGTTCAAAGTCCTGAGAGAAGAAGGGAAAGATAAATAAGAGCTGCTCTGGGAGTACACCGTTCCTTACTTAGCAGAACACTGGCCCGAGCGAGATGTCTTTAAATTGTAATGCACCTAAACATTTGTTTTTCCTTCTTCTTGGTTTTAAAGTATTAATGAACATTTAAGATGTGGATGATCTGCTGAAACCATCTGAGCTGTTCAAGCACACATTTCCAGTCTGGAAAACAGGATCGGTCCATTTGACCTCCTAAACAAGCTTGTTCTTCAGCTGTCTGGGGGGGTGTTTACATTTCTGGCAGTGTTCTGACAATAACCCTATTGAGAGTTGGCTCTGCATATGATTTAATTTATGCAAAGTTTTCTGCTCATCTTGACCCAAAGGAGTTTTTCTGAGGAATAGAGCAATGGTCTGTGCTGCAGAACAGGAACAGGGTATATGTAAAAGAAGGGACTCCTTCAGTCTTTATTGAGTTAAATCAAAATAAAATAAAAACTTTGCAAGATCACAGAAAGCTTGATGTTTGTGTTATTAAAGGGTTGTAGTCTTTAGGACTGCAACTAAGAGTTATTTTGCGATTTGTCCTTGTATACAGGCACCTTATGGTAGCCAAACTTAACACTGATTTATTTCTAGTACATGAAGTAAAACAAATAAATTTACTACCTTTTATGGATCATTATAACACAACTGATCATCTTTTATCACCAAACCCTTTTAACAAGCATCAGTTCAGCTCTTGCTGTCTGTGTTGCATGCATCTGATTTAGATGACAGCGGCTGAGATGTTGAAGCCCGTTGCGAATGTTGCGACTGCTGTGACAACAGATGGGGAAGGAAGGGGAAAGGCAAATTGGGGTTCAAAGTAAACAAAATTAATTTTTTTCTTAATTTAAGTCTGGTTGGCCCATCTGTCCATCTTCTCAGCTGTTGATTCCCCCTCAAGTCACTACAAGCATGTACGGCTCTTTGAAGTTGTCAGACATGCGTCGCCATTCCATTGCTCATCTGCAGATATCCACTCTGGCCAGTGTTTCTGTGCAGGCAGATTTGCGTGTAGGTTTTAAACCTCAAGGCCCCTGTCCGTCCTGTCAGGGCAGTGATTGGAATGTGTTGTGACAAACACACAGTTGCCTTCCCCATTCAGGCCCACACTAAAATACATCTCAACGCCTGCACACAGATGCCGTGGCCTGCAGCACCTTACTGGGTCCATCTCATGTCACCTAGTGCTGCCGTATAAACTGCCCGGTTCACGCCCTGATAGAGCCGCTTTTGATTATAAGCGTTACTACTCAAGGTTGATGGGGCTTTGCTCCTGGCCAAAGCAGGTCTCTCTGCTGTGGACACACAAGCACTGACGTACAGCGTGGACATGCAGCGCTGGCCATTCTTAGGCTGCACTCGTCCAAACCTGCTCTCCCTCCAGTGTGTTGTCATGGTTTCACACGTTCTCCTTTAAACACTCATTCACTTTGTCTCTGTCACATGTAAGCACACCATTCCTGCTCATTTCGCTGTCTCTCACACATACACTCGGATGGCACTGAGGGAATGGGCAGACTCATTCCCAGTCTGGCCTCGGGACCCGGATTGATTGATTGGAGAGGCAGCGGGGCAGGAGAAATGAATGAGGAATAGCAAACGGCGGCGCATTCTTCCACCTCCTCCTCGCCTTGATGATATTGTTAAATTGACTGTTCTCGGCCTTATTGTGCCACTGTCTACAGAATATTGCCACCTGCCCTTTTTAACGCATGAAGAAATAGGTTGTTTCTGAGTGTTTTGAAAAGTGTTGTGAAGGTTGTCTAATTTTGCATTTCATAAGGAGACTTGAATATTTTATTGTTGGGTGCAAACAATGCACCTTTGAAATTTAATGAAATCTCGTTACATAAGCACCGGTATTCCCATTCCCTTTGCCTTTAGGTAATCCACCATCCCTCTAAGGCTTGGCAACTTCGAGTAAAGGAGTCACAGAATTAGCAAGTCATTTATCGTCACTTTCAATACATCAAAAAAATCTGACACAACTTTGTGTAGGTTCCTCTGTCCTCATGTCAATTTGGAGCTGCAGTATATTAGAAAATAATCTGATCTTGGTGCCACTGGTAACATTTGCAGTGACAGTATCAGTGGTGAGGAATCCAGATATTCCTCGATATTCTTTTAACTCTTATCATCATGGCTGCTGTAAACTGTGTCAGGGGAACATTTTCGAGGTTTCGTCTTTTTATTGCTTGAATGAATTTTACATTTGTACATTAAATAAAATAAATGTCTCCAAAAGTAAACATTCAAATCAATAACACTGTTACCACAACCTCTTAATAATGTTTTGAAGTGTGTTTATTTTTGTTTAGCTCTAGAAATGAAGTCATTTGGACATTTGTCATGTCAAAGCGGAGGCTGAGATCTCCACTGGCTTTACTTCTTCAATATATCATGGCGTGTGTGTGTGTGTGTCTGTGTTGGTCACAGAGAATGTTTTTCTTCTTTTTTTCTCCCCCTCCATCTATAATTCTTTGGTTATGAACAAACAAGGTAGTGATCCCGTGGCATTTACTAGGCTCTCTGCTTTGTATTAGATCTTAGGTGGATGAGCTGGCTGGCCGCCAGTAGCCTGTTGTCTCCCTCAACCGACTAAATCTAAGTTAAGCTATCAGTCTGAAAGTGATTTGATTGTTTGCATGCCTCCAGTTTTTTTTTTCTTCTGTCCTGACCCGAACACAGCGTGTAGTGGTTTGTTTGAAAGCCTGTCTGTCCATTTGAGTTTCTTGTGAAAGCTGTAGAGAGACTACAGCGCGGTATAAAATTAGGATTCTCTGAGCAGAATTCATGAATATTTTAACCAACTGGCCTGCACAGAGTATCATCAACTTATTGACAAGTCGCTGGGAAGTAATTGCCTCAGGTACTACAGGGTCTGGTTCCAATCTGCAGGGGTCTGTGTCTGCTGAGTCGGCCTGTTCTCTTTCTCACTAAGCTGCACGCACTCGGGTTTAATTGGTTATAGGATGCTTCTAGAAACTGAATGTGACAATCATAGTGGAAGGAAGCACAATTTGCAGCATCTGTCACGTAAAATACTGAACATTCATACACTTTTGAACTCTAAAATGTTTACAACGAGTTACTTTGGAGTTACATGGACTCCATTAGACTACAGATGTACACCTGTCTGTGAGCCTCCTACCAATCACAGCCAAACTACAATTGTTAAAAATTGGCTAAGGCCAATTTGTACAAAGTATATTGCATTCCCTAAAGAAAAAAAAAATCTTATGGCATAAGTTCTCCTACTTAATTGGCAAATTTTCTTACTTACCTGCTTAAATTAAGGGCCATTGAAAATACTACTTGTTTATCATTCAGTTTATGCAGTAACAATGACGCTTAAAGCTACAGTGTGTAATTTTCAGCGACATCTGGACGTTTCCAGACTGCAGACCGCAGCAACATGAACATCTCCCCCCCACCGCTTCTCCCCCCCAACAGTACAGCGAGCGTTACGGGACAAAATGTCTTCCACGACATCCGCATCACCTACCTTCTCAAGTGATGAGGTTTGTTTACATAGATAATTTTACAGATAGTATTCTCAGGCATAATACTGCCATCTATTGTTCAGTACCGTCTCAGTTCATCTCTCTCAACTTGCCGTAGTTACTTTCGAGCGTAATGGGCGATCTCGCAATCGCTAGTTTGTTGGCTCTGCGCTGCCGTAGCGCAAAGATGTCTGCCTCCATGGCTGCGAGACCCGCTCCTATGTAATTATAAATAACGAATTCTAAGGCAACGCAAATATCAAGGTCAAGAGGCTGACCTCGTAGATGATGATAAATAACATAGTTATGTATAATATATTAGATTTCTGACTGTATATCCCTGTAATTATTACACACTGTAGCTTTAAGAATGATGAACATTAGCATAGTTTCCATCTATTGTTTGGACATTGTCTGAAATTAAAGGATTCCTTGTTTTTAATTCTCATTTCTATGAATGAAATACTCTGAACTTCTCAATCAACTTTAATTCCTTAAAATTCCGTTTTGTTACAATACCATAACATATCAAATGGTTAAAGTGTAAAAATATACAATCTATGAACTCCAATATAAATCCTTAGAATTTTGTATTCTTGTGAAGCTTTCTTCTTGAAAATCTCGTTTAAACTGTAAAATGGGATATTATGCAATTTTTCTTAATTTGTTTACCCGATTCTCACTATAGCGTGGTGCTAGTTCACACCAAATGCGTTTTGGATACGAGCATTCGCACCTTCGATGCTGGAATTCAGAGATTTGAACTTTTGCAGATTCGCTAGAGCATCAACCAGTCAGAAAAGCTGATCCAGAAGTTTTTTTTGTGGGAGACGGACATTACATGGAAGCTGTTATTGCTTCTGCAGAGATTTCTGCATATGAAAAATAAATATAAAGGGGTTAAACTGCAAAGATTGAAGAAGAAAAAAAGCTTGGAGAATAAGGGCAACCTATCATTATTGCTGCATTAATAAATTTTTTATAAACTATGGCTTAACAGTTTAAAAATACCCAAATGAACTAAAAATGTTAAAACCTGCCAATGAAAAATATTTGATTTACTTTTTATATCTTAAAAACTCTTTGTATTCACTTCCAGACGCTACTAACGGCAGCAGGAAATGGTTTCCTTGGGGGAACCTATCTTAGCACACCACCGGTACTGTTCGTCAAAGATCAGGCTCTCATCAACGTCAGGCGTTGTTCAGCTATGTTGGTCATTTTGCACTTTGCAAAATGCAATCCCCTCACAAGTGTTGCACATAACCGACTGTTCATGTCTTGAGAAAAATGAATGCCACCGCACAAACAGGTGGTTGAGCACACATTGCTTTGGAATCTTCTTCGGCTTCTTTTTGTTTGAATTAAGAAATGATTCCTGGAGGATTGAATTGTTAGAGCTGGGTCCAATCAATTTCTCAGCGCCCAACCATTCTTACTGACTTGTAGAAAAGGAAGAAAAGTCCTCTTGATGGCGCTGTCACACCTTGAAGATTTAGTCAGTGTATGCCAACGTCCCAGAATCTTCTAAAATGCTGGCATACGCTGAACTTTCTTTGTATTTTTTCAATTTTGGGCATATACATAGAGTATTCTTAACGCGTCCAGAACTTATGTCCAACGACAGCCTTAACTTATGCATAACGCATGTGAGCATAATGCCCATGAAATGTCCCAAGCCAGTGTCCTCAATGGGGCAGCAATGCGCCTGAAGGTGTCTGACCTGCATAAAAAGCTCAAGATTTTTCTAAACTTCACAGTTGCGGTATTATTCTAGCTGCTAATTACCATCTGCCAAAAAAAACAAACAAAGAAGTTTTGCAGTCGCAGTAGATTCAGCATCAAGTCTGATAGGAAGTTTATTGGCCGTGGGCGTGAACGGAGGGTGAAGCGATCACCCTATGGTGGGGATGAGACAGGTTGGATAAGCTAGACACCACAACTTATGAGTAACTTGCATATAACTTACCTGCATACGCTGGCATACGTCAACATTTCTTGATGTACTTGCCGTTTGCTGTGTGCGCGAGCGTGCTTCAGCATGCTCATTAATTTACCTATAACTTATCCAGTTTACATCAGCGTTATTACCAGATTTGTCTTATGTCAGGCATACAATGGCTAATAAAGGTGTGACAGCGAAACGAGATTAAAAGAAATGTTAGAGAACTTCCTGGAACTAAGGTTTCATTTAGGCATACCAGTATGAACCTGACCCGACCAGTGGATCAAGAGAAAACTGTTCTGATATATAACACATAATGTGGCTATCGGCTATTGGCTACTTTTGAAACTTCAATTTGTGCATAATTTGCTAATTTACTTTACCCTTCTTTTGGTAATAAATGTCCCACCAAATTTACAAGCAGGTTGAAAATCTGTTAGTTTCTACTGCAGGTGTTCATGTGGACACTCTGCCCCTATAAGGACACAGTAGGAGCGAATCAGCATCAATCTCTAATCTTCTTACTGCAGCTGCTTCCTGCTCTGCTGTCACTCTTCAAAAGACGTCTGGTTGTGAAAAACACCCTGATAACCACATCAGTACACATCACTGCTACTTAACCATATTAACAGATCTATGGTCTTATGTTTCTACCTTTATTTTCACCTGTTTTTTCTGCTTTGTTCCTATATCCATGCCTGTGTATGACCTCCGTTTACTCTCCTTCCCTCTGGCGACGTCTCCTTCTCCATCAGTCTTTCTTTTGAAAATAGAAATGGTAGGGAAAGCTCCTGTTAACAGCTCCTGCCTCTTTGACATGTAACTGATGGACTCTCTGAAGTGTCAACTACGCTGGCAGTCCCAGGTGTTGTGCAAAATCCAGGTCCACTGAAATAATCTGGTGGATTTTTACTTCCTCTCTCTCACCTCACACCAATCAAACCTACACCAAAAAAAAGTCAGGATGGTGGTCACTGGTAATGAGGAGAGCAGATTTTAGTCGTACTGAATTCTGCTTGATTGGAGTTTATGTCTTCCAGGCAGTAAAAAAAAGGAAACCTTTGTGGGATTTTCTAGCTTGCTTGAAAAAAAAAATTAAACACACCTTATTCCCTGTAATAATCAACCAGGTGTTCAGTTTTTCTACACTCATAACACCAGCCGAGCTGGTTAAGTATTTTAAGCATGTTTGGTAGCTAAATGCTTATGGAAATGCTGAAAACACCAAAAGTGCTTCTTTATTCAATATTTTAATCAATATAATCCATTTAGTTTGTTTTCTTGCAAATTTTAAAAGGATATTTTATCTCCGGCTGATGTCCACATGGCTGTTTGGTTTTTACCCACTTAACCTCGCCCTTTCTAGTATAGATCGATCACAAGATAGTTGAAACATTGCTGCGTGGTGATCCTGATGTCTGTTTACTATATTAGTTGGTTCATATCAACCAGCAAAGCATCTATGTCACAGATTAAAGTGTTTTAAACACAAGGCTACATTTCCATGAGTAATGGTTGTTGGTCAGGAACAGTATTTAGGTAGGGTGAATGTTGTAAACGTAGCCATCTAAAGACCGTGATGCCCCAGATTTTCTGCAGTCTTACCCAGAGCGCCTGTCTGCTTACAGTCTTTGATCCGATTGTTAAGGCCTCCCCAGGTAAGCAGCGAACACAAAACCAGCTTTACAACAAGCATAAAAGAGGGTTTTTATTGACTTTTTTTATCAACTATGTATTATTTAGTTTTAAAACTTTTTCATCGGGGCTGCTCAGTGTGGTGGATAGCACTACTGCCTTGCAGCAAGAAGGTTCTGGGTTCGATTCCCGGCCCGGGGTCTTTGTGCATGGAGTTTGCATGTTCTCCCTGAGCATGCATGGGTTCTCTCTGGGTACTCCGGCTTCCTCTCACAGTCCAAAAACATGACTGTTAGGTAAATTGGCTTCTCTAAATTCTCTTTAGATGTGAGTTTGTGAGCGAATGGTTGTTTGTCCTGTGTGTCCCTGTGTTGCCCTGCAACAGACTGGCGACCTGTCTAGGGTGTACCCCGCCTCTCGCCCGTAGACAGCTGGAGTTAGGCACCAGCTCCCGTCAGGACCACAGCTGGGATGAAGCGTGACGGAAAATGGATGGATTTTTTTTATCAACCCAGTTCCCCTCCATTCATTTCTAAATTAGGTTTCCTATGTGTCTGTTTTCCTATTTTCTCTGAACCTCTACACACCAGCTTCCATTGGACCTCCAACGCATTAGACAGAGTCTTCGACAAATTAAACATTTCTCTAATCCTCCCTTTTTATATATGAAGCATCAAAATAAAGGATCAAAAACAAACAAAAAGTTAATTTGTCCTCCCTACTGTCTTGTTCTGTGCCAGCATTCATCCCATTAATCTGTGTTTCTGTTCAGCTCACCCCTAGTAGTGAGGATAACATGGCCACTGTATAATTAGATATAAATCAAGTGTTCTGGATCATATGACCTCAACCCAAGGCTATAGGCAACCTTTTCAATTTGCCTCTGATGTGATCAATGGTACAGAATGTGTTTTGCTTTAAAGCCCTGTAAGATTCACCCTGTAAGGACAGCTCTATGCTTTAACACTGACTGCTAAAGAAATGCTAAGCTGCAGTCTTTTCCATAAGGAAGAAACTGTTTATAATGTAGATTTGACAAATGCATATTTGTCCTGGCTTTCCAAGCAATACACACTTCTTTAAGGTAACACTTTTAACCGTTCTGTAAACTTCGGTGGGGCCCTTTCTTTGCTGTTAAATTCTTTTCATTTCAAAATGTTGTTTTCTAACCTTCCACCGATCAATGACTCTTCACAGCAGATTGTTTGATTTCACGTCCGAGCTTAACAAAAAAAGCAGCCATATTACTTCTCGAAGGATGCTCAGAAGTATTTCGATACAGCTTTTCATTTGAAAAGACTTTTAAAGAAAGCTGTGCTTTAAAAAGGAAAAAGGGCTGTACAGTCATTTGAAGAAGCAGTGAGGGACTTTGAAGTCTTTCTGATCAGCTGATTATAGAAAAGGTTTTGTATTAAATAGAGTACCACTCCAAGATATGATGAAGTAAAGCCAGAGGTTTATAAGTGAAATAGATCCTTTATATTTTTCTCCTCTTTTGTCATATAATTTTCAGTCTTCTTGCCACACTATTCTCTAGAGATTTCTTCATTAGCTGAAAACTACACTTATCCTTAATTACAAGCTTTAACTTTTTCTGAAATTGACTAGTAATGCCTCCCCAAGACTTAAATTGCAATTATATAGTCCTCTCTGAAATAATTTTAGAGTGCTACTTTAAGAGTACTCAAGACGCACTTAGAGTTGTATTTAACCTGCCTAGTGGATTGAAAAGAAGACCATCACCTTTCACAAGTTTAGGAAAAAAACACATTAAAAATGAAAAAGGTTGTAAAAGTGTGGAAATAAAATAAAAAAATACATTCTGTGATTATCCTGTAACAGAGAACTTATATTTCTGTCTGATTTTATAGAACATAAGCCAGGAATTTGCTTCTTGGGGTTTAAGTTTCTAAACAAATAAACAGTCTGTGGTTTTCTTCCTGCTGTTGTCAATCTTCCAGTCTTCACTTTCTATCTGGGAGTTTGTGCCCAATTTCCCTGCTAATGATGGGGTGTTGGGGAAGCTGTACGCTTCAGTGGCGACTGAGAGGGAAGAACTCCTACTGAGAGAATCAGAAGTGCTGAGACAAAAGTGGTGGTTATGGGGCAGGCTGTCTCCCTCCTCCGTTGAGCTCTGTTTTTAGTCTGCTGCACGCCGTTTCGCGGCCCCTTCTCCAGCAGACCCACTCTCAGTCTGTCATTTCAACGTTTTCTCTCTTTACCCTTTCATGCTTTAACTAATTTCTGTTTCTTTGTAAGAATACTGTTGATTTTGTTTACCAGCTCTCCCTTACTCCTCCTCAAAGGCCGACGACCAGTAAGGAAAAATAAATCTCCAAATTTTTCACTTGATTACTTCTGATTGCTGATGGATGGGATGATTTCTTTTGTTACTGTTTAATAATGCATCAAAACTGAGAGCTACCTCTGTTTTTTCATCTGTAAGTGATTGAATAAACAGCACAGTCTTTTAAGAGATTTTGTTTTTGAGTCGACTGAAAATCAGAGAAGAGTTGGGAACATACTGTAATCATAAATATGTATAATCTTGTATGCTCTTATTAAAGGGATGCTAACGCTCACAGAGAACATTCAGAGGTAATATTGCAGCTGCATAAATTGGTAATGTGCTAAGCCTAATTTCAACTTTATTAAAGACTGCAAATAATGAGGCTTTGCTGATACACTTTGCAAGAAGAGATGCTTTAAAGTACCAGAACCTATTTCCCCAGACAGCAACACCTCTTGTGGTTTGAATTACACTCTCCTTCCTGTCCCTCACACACCGTGTCCTCCTCCGTCCATGCCCCCGCCATGTATTCCCCTCTCCATTCACCGTGCTTATTTTTGTCTCCTGGACCATGTCAATCTCTAAATAAAAGGTTAGATTAAACGATAGATTGCTGCAGCCATCCTCCCTCCTCCAGGACATTGCATGAAAAGGGTTTCTGCTGGTGTTGGTGTCGGTCCCGTCCTTTTGGTCCTGGCGAGGTTCAATTTCAGAACGGCATTGTTGTGGGGAAGAGCAGACTTCGGCGAGTCAAAGAGTTGGTTGTAAACATCAGTTTGACTCAGGCTGGAGGTTTTTGTTGATGTGTTGTAGCAGAAACATATTTTCAGTGAGAGTAGTTTTCTTTTAAAAACATGTTTTAATCGTAGCCTTTTCAGTGGATCAAATAAAAGGGTTTATTTTCTGTGAAGTGCTACCTGCTTAGCTTGGAATGACCAATGGGTTCAGATTCTGGTCTTTTTTTTTCTCTTTTTGGTCGTCTCCCCTTTCATTGATCCTATTTTCTCCTCTTAAACGCCTTCCTCCTCTCTCCTAGCTGTCCTACCCCTCTCCATCTTTTTTCTTTTTACCCTCTGCTTCTCACCTTCCCTCTCTTCCACTTTGTTCTTGTTAACAGCCTCACCAGGATAGGGTTGTACTCTACAGACTTGGTGTTAGGGGCCACAGCTGCCCAATCACCGCCTGATTTATCTGCCTCCTCCGGCCAGCCCGCAACAGATCCTGTTTTTGCCCGGCTGTTACTTAAAGCCAATGAGGACGGGTGTTTGTGTTCCGAGCTTGGAGGTGTCCGCCATAATGAAACGACCCTCTGTAATGTGGCTAGCCTTCTCCCCAGGAGCTGAAACATGCCTTTGTATCTGTCCGGCTGTTTTCTTCCTATCAGGATGCATTTACTGACAGAAAAGAAAGAGACTCAGACCTGCGATCTCAGGTTATTTCTGTTTTAGAGGTCCCCGCAATCCCTTGGTAACAGAAGATGAAGTTTATTTCAGTTTTAACACATTTGTCCTTCACATCTGAGCTGCTCATTTAATTCACCATATTTTTTTTTTCTCACATTTTCTCGCTGTGTTTATATTCCGTGTCCACTTCCAGATGGCTGCAATATATTTACAGATCCAAACCGAAGAGTTTCTAATTCCAGCAAAGTTTCTTCCATTTCCCTTTCATCGCTCATGGTGTCCACCTCTCTCTCTCTCTTCTTCCAGTCCAGTACCAGATGGAGATGATGCGTTCCCTGCGTCACGTCAACATCGACCATCTGCATGTGGGCTGGTACCAGTCCACCTACTACGGCTCCTTTGTCAGCCGAGCTCTTCTAGACTCCCAGTTCAGCTACCAGCACGCCATTGAGGAGTCGGTTGTTCTGATCTATGGTGAGTAGTCCTACTCTGAAGGTGAAAGTGCTCAAATCAATGGAATTGGCATTTATCACAACAGATCATCTGTTTGAAGAGGTCAAAAACATCATGAAAACATGGGAACGAAGTACCCGTCATTACAACCCGAGGTAATTTAAAAAGATTGGTGTAACTGAGATGAACGATTGAGGAAAAAAAACGAAGTGAGGCAGAGTTCAAGCACCGGTCAGCAGCGGTAATGCTTACATGTGCTTACCCGGTTCAGTCTATTGCTTTCACTGGGAGGAAATGTTTTATTGAGCAATACCTAGAGCAGGAACACAGAGGTGAGATGTACCGCCGGGGTGTGCGCTTGTCAGCCGGCCACTCATAGACCGCCACCAATGAAACATGTGCATGCAGGTGGAAAGTGGTTCCCGGGGAGTGGGTCAGGATCAGTGTAAGTCTCTGCTCCGACTCCCAGGGGTGTTGTTGAGTCATCAAAAAAATATCTTGTTTTGATTCTTTGTACATTGCACTTTCTTTCACTTTGCTCGGCACAAACTCTGGTTTCTATGGGAGCGTTGATGAAAGTCATTTAGTTTTTATTGTCAGGCATTTCAAAGAACCTCAATTCAAATACAGGCTTTCTTTATTACTATATTTCAAAG
>NW_015150711.1:786968-801574 GCF_000732505.1 Cyprinodon variegatus
TATATATATATATATATATATATATATATATATATATATATAGTATTTGTATTTACATGTTGTAGGTATTATTTAGAAGAGTCGGTTGTTTTCAAGGTTGCAGACGCAGCCTTTTAAAATATTAATCACAAACTAAATTTCGTTTATATGAGATTTTTATTTCAAATATTAAGAAAAGGCTGAGCAAAATTTTCAAGATGAGGGGGAAAAATCGTTGTAGACATTGTTTTTTTTTTTTAACCAAAAAAAAAATTAAAGAATTAAATGACTGAAATCGTTGCATGTTACATTTATTAATTTGCTAGAATTTTAGCCTCCATCCCCAGTCTGTCTTTTTGTCATTTTTTTTTCGTTTCTCCAGGGTTGGCCTCTGTTTCATCCATCCAGCTTTCTATTAATGATGACCAGCTGGATCTCCTAAATGGAGTAGGGCATTCTCACATAGTCAGACGCTAGCACCTTCATTCATGGTGTGCTTGGTGCACTGGTTGTTTTTAACCACATAGATATTAGCAATTTGGACAATGACTGCACTGCTGATTTTTGTCTTGTCAACAGATTCTCCCTCTTTAAATGGGGATCTCTGCAGGTCCCTTACCCCCAGTTCACCTCCTCCTTCTCTAATCCGCCAGGGTTCATTTTTCTTTTTGTTACCTGAATGTTTATCCACACAGATCTCGGTGCACCTGGGAAACTAAAGTATCAAACAAGACAGGAAATGGTAGCTTGGTTTGTGCCCGTTCAAATTTTTTTTTTTTAGTTAATGAAAGTTGCTAAAATGGTCTGAAAAGTTGCTAAATATAGCAACAAAGTCACTGATTTGGTAAAAATGTATTCACCTGCCTCAGTGAGCTTATGGCACTCTTAAAGGTGACTGTTTTCGAAGTGTAACGGCCTGTTACACTGAAATATGCTGGCGAGAACCCTGCCTTTCAGACTTCACTATGATAATTTATGAGCGTAAAGTGGGGGCGGGAGTTATTTATTTTATTTTTTCTATGCTAGACCATTATTATCTTTCTCTCTCTTTGCTAATTAAGCCCACTCCTTTTTCATTTGATGTTTTCTCCATAATGTAGGTGATGTTCATATCTCTCCTTCATATGGTAGAAGATAGACCCTGAGACATTGCTCTGATCCACCTGTAGACACGGAAATGCCGCAACGCATCAGAGTAGGAATGCTGTGTTTTATTATTACCTGAAATGGTTCAATTGACAGACCGGCCTTTTGGGAATCCTTCTGAACCTGCTTTCAAAGCTGGCTCTCTGTCTGCTGGCTGGACAGGATCGCATCTGTTCACCTGCTGCAAGCGAGTCGATGACCGTCTGAAGGGCACAGGGTTCACATTATCAAGGCGCTTTTCTACACATAAATGTGCGAATAAAGAGATAAATGTGTTGGAGGGGAGGGCATCTAGATATAAAAGGGCAGAAACGGTAATAAAATACAAATATAGCGGCTTACGTTAAGTGTAACGGTCCACTACAAGAACCCTGCACACTTTATGGACCAAAAGAAAATAAAACAGATGTTTGCTTTCACTTTGCAATTATGCTGTATTTTGTATAGATCGATTATGTAATCCCTATCAAATAGATTGAAGTAGGGGATGCAGCATATCCTCCCACCCACCTAAATGTTTTGGTAACTTTTGAAGATGTCTGCTCAAGGCAATGATTATCAGCATGTTTTTACCAAGGTATAATCTAAGATGAAAATAAAGTGTCTCTAAATGTGCAAACACACCCAATTCTGATGAATACTGAGCATAGCTACACACACACATGAAGGAAGGAAGGAAGCAAACATGGTGGACTATCTGGCAAAAAAAGGCCACAAGTCAAATGGCCAGAGGCTAAAAATAAATAGTTCATCAATTAGATAAAAGTTTGACAGACACTCCAACGATTTCTTTGCAAAGAGACTATGAGACATAACAGGACTTTGAAATTAATTGCTGGGGTTTAGGGAGCAGATGAGTGACATAGTAATTACACTAACGAAATCAGTGTTTCTTTTTTTTATTTCCTCCTGACTGAATCTGATGTTCTCAGTCTGGCAGGCTAATGTTGGCCTTTTAAACCTCTTCTGTGCGGCATGTGTATGAGAAGCACTAGTGAGGAAATGTGAGGTAAGGTACTGTTAACCTTCTCTAACTAAGGTCAGCTTCAGGGAAGGAAGAAGGAAGACATAAACAGGATTAGCTGGGTGGCTCCTTGCCAATAACATGACACTAATGGACACAATGCGCTTCCATGTTCTGCTTTGCAAATTCTCCAAGAGCTGCTTGTAACTGCCGGATGACAATGCAACTACAGAGACGGCAGTACAGAGAATTAAACCCTTTCACCGATAAAACGTGTTGGTTTTAAACCCCCTGTGAGTAAATTAATGGTAATTTATGACCACTCCAAAAAGCAGAGTTCAGCGGCAGTATTTTACATACATCCCACGGATAGCTGCGCTTAATTAAATGAAACCGTTTAGTAGAACTGGCCCCTTTTTAAACCTGAATCTGGTGCTCGTGTCACACTGTTGTTACATTCTGATAGCAGGGCTTTAATTTTTGATCGTTTCATTCCTTCCTCAGATTAATGAACTCAAAAATCAAAGCAGACGCTGTGACAGAGGAAGTTAAGAGATTTGAAATCTTTGAAGAGGTTTAGAAAAGTCCAGAGCTGCACTGCCATCTTAAAAAACATAAAGAAGGACACGTTGAATTTCACCAGAAGTTCAGTTGGAGGGGACTTAAGTCTTTTAGGATCTACCTTTAAAAACATAAGTCTATCGGCTAGTGTTTAAAAAAACCAGATAGATCTGAAGATTTTTTTATTTTTTAACGGGCAGGCTGTGACTGGTCCTGCTAGGCAGCCAGTGGCTCTGACAGCCTTTTCTCATTCTAAAAGAGGCCTCCTGCTAATGTCAATCAATAATGCAGCACTTAACGGATCAAAGCACCCCAAAGGAATTTACATTATCTCTGCTTAAAGTCAAAGGGGAAACAAAAATTGATTTCTTTTTTTTTTCGTTGTTGTTCACTTGGTCATTAGCTCACCGGTCATTTTATACCGATGAAAGAATCAATCAGCCCCGCAGCCATTGGGTAAATGGCTCCTGTCCGGTGACTGTAAAGGACTAGAGTAGGTTGTTAAGCCAGTTAGGTGAATATGTTGAACATGTCAGGTTGTTTAATAGATGAGGCTGACATGGACACACACAAGGGTAATTAGAGCTTTATGTGACAAGAGGTAGCTTGACTCAGCACCTCATTGGCTGTGAGGGAAACTGTCGTTTCCCCTGAATATCAAGCAGAACTCAACATCGTGCATCACTGTCTGAAGAGAATATTGTTGAAAACTGAGGTTAAGTTAATTTGGTTTAAAAACTGAGACCCATTTGTTTATCTAAAAGTGAAACACTTCAGTTTATTTTAATGAAACTTTAGTTTCCCTGAAAATGTCAGCTCTTTTATTGGAGATATGTCTTCCTTATTCGGTCAAGGTTGGGAGAAGCTCACCCTGTGGTACAGCAGAGGTGTTAAAGAAGCCCAGGTTTCTCTAATAGCCATGTCTAGTGACTCCTATTGATGTGGTAGTCACAGATTTGTGACAAACTGTCTCACAGATATCAAAGCAATAGGAAATCTTCTTATTAATGCAGTGTGGAAAGTTCAAAGCTCATCGAAGCAAAAGAAATCCTAAAACTGGTCAGTAGAATGAAAGATGAAGTGTTTTCCTGTTAGAGTGCTCCACTCTAACAGTGTGGAAACTTTACTCTGGGCTTCCTTCTCCACGCTGTTGAACCGGGGTTGAGGTCGCCAGGCGATCCTAAGATTTTTGGATCGCTTTCTGACAGCTGTCAAATTTTGTTAGCCTTTGTAAGACACTTGAGCAGTTTTTCCTGTACATGAGGTCTCCTGAAGTGCCAACTCCAGCTACAACCTGAGCATGTGAGCAGCGTGAAGCAAGCGGTGGAGTGGAGCCGAAGAAATATGGTGGAGAGCAGTTTTCAATTAAAAATGTTGGATTATAAAATTTGTAAAATAACATTTAAGTCTATTAAAACAAATTAATAATTAAATAGGAAACATAGCGAGGCAGCGAGGTGTTATGCTCACAGCTGGGAAACAGTGCGATAATTTAACAGCCAGTTAAATAAAACGATACACATGTATCGGTCACATCATGTGTCCCAGGGCCCTGGCATAATTGCATGAAGGAAATGTATCAGAAAATGCCTTCTCCTGAAAATTTGAGCGAGCATGGAGCGACATCGCCGGATCGTCAGGAAAATTAAGGCGAGAGCAGAGCGAATTTTGAGTGGAGCGTCCTGGTGCAAGTTTGAGCGGTCCTCCTGAGCGGGAAGCTGTAATTGCGCGATGCTCTGCTCCGTTCACATGTTCTGGCTAGAACATGTAAAAATCCTGTAAACTGTTAGATTCACTTTGCTTCAAAATACTCTCTGGGTTGGAGTTACCTTTTTTCTAGTGTATCTCTTTTAAACATGTCTTCCTTCCACTCAACTTTCCATTAAAGCTATTGTCTTCCCAATGACTGTTGGCCATGAAACAGTTAATGCATATTTATTTTTATCAGTATTGTGTAGAGATATTTATATTTTTTGTCATTTAAAATCAAAATCACCAAAGGTTATATATTTAAACACTTGGAATATCTCTTATTTTAGAGTTTTGCTATTGGATCATTTCTAAGATTATTTCAGACTTCAATAATATAAACATGAAAACATTACATTTAAAATGCCTTTAAGGTAGACGTGATAAATGATTTGGGGGTTTGTGTCAGTGAACAACTGTTCTCCATCCGGTTTGTGGGAATTAGAAGCAACAAGCATTTTCCTTCAGGTTTTACTCTGCACACTTGGTTGTCTTGATCGGAGCCTCTTCTTGACATTTGCAGATCAAACATAAGTGCGCTGTGTTTTTGTTGCATACTGACCGACAGGACTAATGCATAAAATTATCGGTGCATCACATAGAAGAAGCGATCCTTTGTTAGCAGAAAAAGATCAAGGCTTTGTGTCTGCATCCAAGAGGCTCTTTAGAGTTCAATCAGGATCACTCAGTATTTTAATTCAGCCGGCACACTTCCTGTGGATTTAAAGGAGCTATCCTCATGTTGGCCTTTCCTGCTCTCACCGGGTAAGAACTGAGACTTGCTGTCAACTGTCTGTCTTTTCTGGGACTGGCTAATCTGTAGGCAAATAGCTTGTCACGACTGACTTTTAGAAAGTGAATAAATAAGTCTAAAACCTGAGAAAAATTGGATCTTGCTCACTATGTGGCTGGTTTGAGTTGTATTTCTATATTTTCCTGAATATGCAGCATAAATAGGAGGAAGATTTAGTTTTATTTTCTTATAAATTGTCTTGATAGGTTTAGCAGGGATTTCATTTTTTTCTTTTATAGCAATTTACAGGATTCTGTGTAAAAACTTCTCTGGTTTTCATTGTTTCCAAGCAGACAGACTTAATCATTATATTTCCCTTTTATTGATCAGTAGCTATAGCTTCATGAAGACCCCCTGGCTTTTTTCCCTCCTATTTTTATTTAACTAGTCTTCTTTATATGGTTTTGAAAACACTCTGGATGCAGTAGTGGTTTCCTTGGAATAAGAATACATGGAAACCGGATGCTTTGGGAGTCAGAAATACAATTCTCATAACCTAATTAGTCCATAATACAGGGGAAACGAGTGAAAATAAATTTGCTATATAAATTTGCACAACAGAAGAGAGATTCACCATGCATATTTCAGATCCACCACCTGTAGTCTTTAGTTTTTAATTAATAGCTCTTGTTGAAATTCACAGATCAGTAAAATAGTTCATATCAGGGGTCACCAACCTTTTCAAGGCTCATAGTCATAGAACAGGCTACAAATACTGACCTATGAACTGGAGGTTTCAGCATTCATCTGAGCTTTATAGATAATAAACATATTTATAATTTTTCTTTCTAAAAATTGATATGATGAAATGCTATATAAATGATGAAAAATAAGAGCAGCAGCATAAAACTTCAAGCTTAGTTTACTGGTGAATTGTTGTGTTTTCAGAAGATGCTGAAGGCCCATGTGGTCCTTGAGGGCCACTTGTCGCCCGCGCACCACATTGGTGACCCCTGGTTTAAAGGTATTTGGCATTTTAAAAGGTAAATATACTAAGTAATTAAGCTATTGTGCTGCAGTTTATGGAGATTTTTTTTAATGCAAGTCTCATGAACTCTGGCCAGCTTTCTCATTTCTGCTGTAGAAAAAAAACCCCACATAATTATTCTGCCACCACCATGGGTCAGTGTGGAGATTGTTTGTTTGTTTTTCTCGGTGTTGGTAAAACCCAAATGGAATTCATGATCCACTTCTTACAACCAACACGTTTCCTGTCTCCAGATTTTCCCACCTGGGCTGTTGCTATCTGCTGCCCCTTTCATAATAAAAGCTTTTATTTATTATTACACTGGATTTGCTTCAGGGGTTGTTGGATAAAAAGAGGCTTAAAATAAATTCAAGCCACACTTTTCAGTTGTGTTTTTTTTTTTTCTGAAAAAAATAAAACATTTCCCTTCCTGTGTTGGCTCATAAACTTTATAGTTCGATTAACATAGATCGAAGTTGGAGTTTATAAAGTGACAGAAAATGTAAAATGTCTGAGAGGCATGACTGCTTTTGAGAGACACTATTTCTCTATAAGGAGGCTGCGATGCAAAGTCTGCAGTTCAACTTAAAGTCTGGCTTCTTGGAAGAAAACTTTAGCGATGAGTGACAGCTCAAGACTTTCTTCTAATACTTTGTCATAAGTAAGTTTGCCGCATTTAGAAACGAATCTTCAATGAGCCACTTTTACTGTCAGTAAGAACAGAAGGCTCCTGGTATCGGAGCGATTATAATGTCTGGCTGATGGTGCTGGGGACAGAGGGCAGATACAAACCTTTGTGTTTCATTAACGGAAACAAAGCCTGATTGTTATTGTCATGTCATTGAGTTCCATTTGCAGATCCAGTAGTTAAACTTGCGTAATGGCCGAGGAGTTAGAAAGTGAGCCTGTGAAACTTCATCATTAGACTTTTAGTTAAAGGGCATCTTTAGGACATAATTAAACCCTGGATGTTTCACTAGGTGACATATCCCAACTATCTAACTATTTTAATAGTGTTCTAACCTTTACATTGTGATTGTATGCCAGTGTCTGAATTAGACATGGATCAGTGTGGGCTTCTCACAGTTTCCGCATTAAAGTAGAAAAAAATAACATATCACAGCAGCATGTTGTTAACACTAAAAATGTGTTTTTTCTGCTTATATCCAGATGCAATCTGCAGAAGAAAAGAAAACTTTCATTGATTTTCTCGCTAATGAATATTCCACAGTTGCCAGTTGGTGGGGTCATAGCACAGAGGAGGCGATTGAGATATCATAGAAACACAAAGCAGGGTCAGTGGATAGACGCAGAGGTCGCTAACTTTCTCAAGATTCAACTGCTGCTAACATTCAAACTTTGTGTAGCCTTAGATTAGCCCACTGCCTATATGTATAGAGCCTTACAGAACTGGTTCCACTGTGATGCAAAGTAGGGCTGATCAATAACAACAAAATCTTTTTCATTTCTGAAAATTGCAATAGTTTTGTTTAGCATGTTAAAATCACTTTTCTTTTTCTTGTATCAACTTTACACTCTGATCCAAAGCTTTATCATGTCTGCACTAATATTACAGATTAGCTGAAGGATTTACTGGTAGTTAGATTACTTTCAACTGGCCCAATATATTCATTTCCTTTATGAGACTGCTGTTGGGATTACCACTGGATTACAATATACTTAGTAGCTTTTTAAAGCAAGAGATATAGAAGTGTAGATTATGTCACTAAGTGGACTCTAGAGCAATGGAGGCATGTTCTCTGGAGTGGTAATCCAAGTTTGCTTTGACAGCTGGCAGGAGAGTGGGACTCCTGACAGATTAGTGTCGGCTGCGAACTTTGGTGTAGAGAGGAATATGAAGCAGCCTGTATTTATTTATTAAATTTGAGAGTTGGGGTCTCAATAAAGGAACTCTTGATGTTATTAATAAAGATGTTTGTGGAAAAAAACAAAACAAAAAAAATGTACTCCTGATTCTGGGTGAGCGGCGTCATGCAATAAGTAGGCACCATATCAAGGGTTGTGATGCCAGATTAGTGTCACAATAGCAACTTCTCAGTTTCAACCCAGATGGTTAATAATCTGTCAAAAAGCAGATAAATAAAAAACCTTCTTTCTGAATAATTGGTGATTTTGTTTCAAAAAGGTCTCATCCTGTGGTGTGGTGTCTTAGTTGCTTTACCAAAAGATCTTAATGCTGCTTTTAAAGTAGGCAAAGACAGCCTAAATGTAGCCTTAGCTAAACCTAAAATGAGTTGGAGCTGAGAATATGAGCCATCCCTTGTTTTCCAACATCAGTGTCTGACCTCAGAAATACGTTTCTGAAAGAATGGTCACATTCTAAATGCATGCATTTCTAATGGCAGAGTTGAAGCTGTATTATATGCAAATGATAGGACACAACATGCTAAAGGATTAATGTGGTTTTGGTTTAGGACATTATTCAAGCAAACATGTCTGATTACAGCTTGTAATTAAAAGGAACCGGTTTAAATACATTGATTAGTTTTATTTTTTTCCTGAACATTTTAAGTGTAACTGTATTATTGCGTAATATGAGACATAATTATTTAACAGGACCCTTTGAAAACCTTAATACCAGACTATTGTATGTATTTCATCACATCTGTCTGTTGTAACATGGCTCACTTCCAGACAAAGTAGATATAAAACACCTTAAGTCTGCAGCTATGCTAACTTCTCCCAATGGCAGGGATCAACTAGACGAGGCAGGGAAAAAAAAAAGTAATTGACTGTTTTGACAAAGCTTAACAAGAATCATTTAAACTGAACAATGAACTCAAAATATTATGTTTGTGAAATACAGGTAATGGAATTCATGAATTTTATTTCTCTTTCTGATTGTAGATCCTATAAAAACAGCCCAAGGCTCCCTGTCTCTCAAAGCCTACAGACTTACCCCAAAGCTGATGGAGATCTGCAAGGAGAAGGACTTCACACCCGAGGGGTAAGTAGTTTAACACAACAACACTCTTGTCTCAACAATTCGTTTTGTATGTTTCCCTGTCCTCACATGGCCAAGCATTGCTTAGAGAGATGTCGAATTAAAACCGTGGCTTTTTCGGCCCTTTCTGCTTGGGTTTATTTAGCGGATGCAAATGCAGCCTCCCGCGTCCACAGGGGGAGTCATTTAATGGCAGCTGGAGATGGACGCTGATGATGCTGCTGATGATGATTTATCAGCTCGCCCTTGCCCGTCAAAGAAATGTTCCATGTTTACGCTTTTTCTGACCTCAAGGCTTATCGTAATTGCTTTTAAATTGCGGCTAAAAATGAACGTAATGAGGGGACTGTTTTCCTGGCAGTTCACTGCAGCCGCTCAGATGGACATAAACACACATGTGAGGAGAACACAAGGCACATGTTCAGACAAGCACAAGCCTTATCTGTCCAATAATAAATTCCCGGAGGCATTAGGTGACAGACTGCTCAGAACCTCCCCATTTGCATTCTGACTCCTACAAAGTGTATTTACGGCTGGAGGGACTCTTTAACAGCAGGATTTTATCGCTCCTTGTTATTCCCATTTTTATTTCTTTACGTTTTGTCTCTTTGCCCCCCTCTGTGTTTACCTGACCCGGTGTTTGGCCGTTAGTCAGGTTCCCTTTCTCCTCTGCAGCATTTCATTAGTTCCTGTGATTTATTATAGCTTCAGTCTGACTCTGTCAGTGTTTCCAATGAGATGAGGACCAGAAAAAGACAGTTGAGGACAATATCAAAGCAAAAGGACATTATTTTCTCTATTTTCTTCTTTTAGAATTCACCCGAACTTTCCGTATCTTGTTTTTGTGACTTTTCTGCGACAGAAAGCTGTTGAACTTCGAGTGTCTCCTCCATATCTCTCTGTCAGTCTTTAAAAGTCTGACTCCATTATTCCTATCTGTATTTGAGGTTTTATAAGCGTGCATACGTTGTTCACTTGTAAAACGGAGAGCCAGGGAGAGAGGAGGGTTGAGTGGACAGCTCCCTTTGAACCTTCCTCCAGCACCACAGGGCCATGCAGGCAGTGGTCAATAGTGTCCACTTCAGCACACAATCCAAAGCATCAAATTAGTCTGCCTGCGGAGGGAACCTTTGACTTTATCCAGCGGGGCCCAAACTTTCAGAGAGCTTGACATTAAGTGTACCAGTGTCCAGTATGGTTGAGTAATTTGTCCTGCCTTTGGTACAGCGCACCGTCCTTCTATTTCCTGGTGGGCAGCATTTTATGTCACGCGGCAGACATTTGGAAAGGTCACACAGTATGCAGCAAATACTTTAAAGTACTCTGGATTGATAATTGTGTCAAATCTCTAAAAAGTATTTATATAACTATGGATTTTTCCTACAGACCCTTATAATTTATTCGGAGACAAGTTGTCCTCTGTTATACGCTCGAGGCAGAAACTCACTTTGTGAGTCAGCGTCTCATCTTATGTTTGCCTGAGGTGAAGCTCTACTTGGAATAAAAAAGGTTTTATATCAATATATTCAAAAAGAATGTAGTTAATCTCTTCTTCCGCTTTAACGACACAAAGTGGTCTGGTCTATGAAATCCCCAAGGTGTAACCCTACGGTTATGTGTACTGATGCTAGAACTAGTATTCATCAGACCGATCATATGATTGTTTGTAGTCTGTGCAAGAGTACCATGGCTGTATGGTGGTCATTTCTTCTGTTCAATTACAAAAATCCAAATAGTTTCCTACTTTAGAGGCGTTCCTTGTCCTTATATTATCTGATGAATCATTCATTTGGTCAGCGTCTGTCTGTGTCCATCCTTCCTGTTCATCAATCCATTTTATTGTCAAGCATCCAACCATCCGTCCATCTTCCAGTCATCTATTCATTTGCCCAATATCTCTTATGCATCAATCCACTCAGCGATCTGTTCATTTCTGTCCACTGTCAACCAACTCCTCCCTTCTGGAACCCTCCATCCCGTCTGGAAAAGGTTTTGTTTTTCTGAGAGACAATGAGGCAACCCGGTTTTTAGATTGATGTGAGACATTACCCAAAGTTTAACCAAAGATTCAGAGCTAACAGGCTCCTGTCAGCAGGAGAGGGAGGCTTTTTGGAGGCGTCTAGGAGAGAGATCGTATGCTTTATCAAAATGCAATCAGTACAAGATATTTTTTTTACTTTTTCTTTTTGTAATAGGGTCAATTTCCCAAATGAATATTATCTGGTTTCTTTTTTCAATAGTAAAATGCAGATTTGAAACACTAAATGCGAATATGTTTTTGTAGAAAAACTGTTATGGTTTGGCCTTTTCCATTGTCAAGATTTTCCTTTTGATTAATTGATGTTATGAAACCTGACTCATGTCAATCTATATATTCCTACACCCAATAATACACAGAGTGCATGTTTATTTTTATTATAACTGTAGATATCTTAGATTACCCTAATGGTTAATCTCAGCTTTACTAATAAAGGACGCATTTTCTTCTCATTGATGTCAGATTAGCTGCTTCTGTGGTTGATAGAATATAAGGCAACTTTAACATGTGTTTCTGTCCCTCCAGCTTGAAAAAGGCCAGCGTTGGGTTTGAAAACATGTTCGAGGAGGTGCCCATAGTCATCAAAAACTCCCACCTCATCAACGTGTTGCTGTGGGAGCTGGAGGACAAGTCCACGGTCTCCGACAAGCATGAACTGCTCAACCTCTCCAGCAGGTCAGACATAAGCTCATGCTAACATTTAACACAGGCACTCGGGGTCGACACCTTCACTGAAATGTCTTTTTGACACCTTTTGTTCTCCACAGACAAATATTTGAATCATGTCCTTACATGTTTATATCAGGTACAGTCAGCTGGTTTCTTTAAACCTGCTCGCTTATCAAATATTTCCATTTGGATAACATCATTTCTCATTTTAGACATTTCCAAACAGGGATGTTCAAGACATGTAGCATGAGCATTGCCTTGCACATCGTTTTATAACCAATTTTTAAAGTTTTTTTATTTATATGTCCTCTTAAGACACGGATGTCATAACTCTTTAGCAAATGAATTATTTTCTTTTGTTGCAGACTTTCAAAACAAAACTCTCTGCTTCTTTCTGGATTTTCTTACCCTTTTAGCATTTCATAACCCTCTCTAAATTCAACCAAAGTAATTGTGGTTGTTGAAAGCAAGCGTATAACCCTTAAATGGCCCAACATCGAGCACACTGTCACTTCCATTAGATCCGTTTGCACATAAATACCATCATGAGGGGAATACTTTTGTTCCAAAGAAAGCAGGAATTTCTTAAAAGCATTGTTGAAGCATTAAAACTATATCCCCACATCTCTTCAAGTCTGTAAACTGCATTTACTGACAAGGCCTGAAGCCACTTCCAAATTAAAATTGATTTGACATCAGGGAATTGTTGTCAGAACAAAACAGTGTTCTTAAAGCCATTAGAATAGAATGCAGACCCCAGAGGACCAGAGCTAGAGCTACTAAAGGCCTGTTTGGAGTCTTCAAAAAGCGTAAATTTTTCTTTTTTAATATCAGAAGTGGTGAGGGAACGATTCCATCTTCAGGCTCATGTAGAAACATTTGTTACTTGAAGAAGCTTGGAGATCTAATGGCAGACATTGTATCCCCATAAATATATTAGTTCATTACCGTTGGCTGCACAGCAGCTTTATGTAGTGATAACGTTATAATTTAGGCTTATTAAAAAGCAAATGCACACAGAAACGTGTTTTTTTTTTTTTGCTTGCTTGTTATCAACTGAGGAACTGACCGTTGGTGAGCTACGGTGTCTGGGTCAAACTCCGATCATTTTACATGGATTAATATGCAGGTGACGGTATCCATGAGGACAAGGTCACACTGGGTGCATCCCCTCCACCATATAAACACCACCAGGCTGGATAACAAACTTTATTCGCAGAGCTAATGAAGGAGTGTGACACCTTCTGCACCGCAGTGGCTGTTTTCATGTGGTTTTAATAGTTTTGGAAAATAATGAATTTCTGCAGTGCACGACCAGAAAATGTAAATGAGGTAAATAATTTCTTCCTTTCAGTTTTATGATGGTATTTGTTGACAATAATAAAAAAAAAAGATGAAAATAAAAGATCTGCCCAGACATTAAAAGCCCTATTTAAAACGATTATACAGCTTGGAGTATTTTCTTGTGACGGTTGGGTTTTCTTCTGCCTATATCTCCTCTATAGATATTGGCTCCTCTGGTGAAACCCAACAGAATTATTCTGTAGTGTTTTTTTATTGCATTACTTTAATCACGTAAAAATAAGAATAAATAAATCCATTCTTCAATTAGTTGTTTTCATCAGAATCAACAGCCTCATTGTTATTGAAAGCCTTCGCTGGTATTATTCTAAGCTTACCAGAGGTTTGAGCTCCTTAAAGGGATATTGTGTCAGAATTACTGTCATCTAGTGGTAAGATGGGAGTATTTCAGTCAAATAAACACTTTGCCGTAGCACTTCAATGCCTCAAACACATATTGCAGCAACAGTAGCCACTATGTGTCAAAAGGACTCAACAATGCAGATGTAACCGCAGCTTTGAAAGCTACTAAACCAACGTAAACCTATTCTGTTCCAACAGGTTTGGTATGTTTGCAGGATCTGCTGCTGTGTATTCTGAACAACACTGTCGAATTAAAGCAAAAGGTTAGCTTTATGCTAATTTAGCCAGTAAAGTTCATGTACTTATCAAGGAGAAATATGCCAACTGCAGTGTCGCTTTAAAATCTTTCTCCTTCATTACCTCCTTCCGTCTGGAGAAGGCTTGCCGGATGTTACCTCTTTTTTTTTTTTTTCTTTTTTTTTTTAAATGTCTTTGTTGTCTTTTAAGTTCTCTTTTTTTATTTTCTTGGGGATGGTAAAACTGTTTCTTATGCTGCTGCTGCATATGCATGGTCCTGCATTGTGCTGCAGTAGTGCACTCTCAGTTGTTTGGTTAGCATCTCCAAATGATCTTCACTGTTGCCTCTCAATCACACTGAACTCAAAGTAACAGAAAACACGTTGTTATTCCACACGTTAGTACTTTTTAATCCCTTGCCGACGTCTTTACTATCAAGATGGCAGACTGACATGGTGCTTCGCAAATGGGTGACCAACCGTATGTATAAACAATCTAAAATTTGTTGTTTATGAAAAAATGTATCTGATTTTTATTGGAGGTAAAAATGCATCTTTAATAACACCTACTGTATTTTCACGACCATAAGGCGCACCGGACTAAAAGGCGCACTCTCAGTTATGTGTCCCATTTCTGTATTTAACACACACATAAGGTGCACCGGACTATAGGGCGCGTTTTTTATATACAGGTGCATGTCCTCTACTACCTTTAAATACCTCTACTGCGTATTTAAAAATACAGCGGGGGCAAAACTGAGTATGACTGTGCTTTCTTCATGTCCGTGAGACAGACACATCGCAGATGACACAGCGCTGTGATCACTCCTAAATT
>NW_015150711.1:803003-830262 GCF_000732505.1 Cyprinodon variegatus
GGCGCACCGCACCATAGGGCGCACCGCACCATAGGGCGCACCGCACATTCTGAGGGAAAAAAAAGACGTTTAAGTGCGCCTTATAGTCGTGAAAATACGGTATATGAATGCAATCATCTATCTCAGGCAGTAAAAAAGACAAATTGTTACACAATGTCCCTTTAAGTTTGAGGCCCTCACAGTTTGAGGCTATTTTGCAGCCTGGCTGGAAGTAGTCGGTTAATAAAGATGCTGGGTCAAACTGGCAGAGAGCATCAGGACAAGCAGTCACCTCTTTTATTTTGTATTTGCATGAGAATACACAAACTTAGATATGCTGTTAGTCTAGCTGTGCTGACCTTGATATTCGGTTGATATTTGGGTACACAAAGTCTAAATGTCCCTGCTAATTTATTCAAATATGTGTTTAGACACAAAAAGAAGCCTTGAGAATTTCTCCTATCAGTAATGAGCGCCATAGGAACAAAGATCCACCCCTCATATCTGCTCACAGCCTCGCTCTTAAAGTCTCACATTTACATCTCAGAGGGGCTCTGCATCAGTCTCTGGAGAATTTATCAGCAATCACTTATGGAGATAAACTGCTGCAAGTGGAGCAACAGCTGTGAAGCTGCTAATCAAAAAGCTTCCCAGGGGCAGGTGTGAGAAATTAGCACAATAACGACTCGAAGTGCTGATTTATACACTGTTTGCTCCCATAGCGCTCTGCACTTCCTCATACGTTCCTGGAATCACCGCAGGAATCGCTGTTCTTCTCTTCTGAGTCCTTTTAAACAACCAAGAGTCGCGTGTGAACACAGCCTTTTCCGAATGCACGGCCAGCCACGCCTACTCGCAGATAGGATCATTTGTTAAAAGTTGTCAGGTCGACTCACTTATCTTCCATGTTATTTACTTTCCAAGATGACTGCACTGAAGTTGAAGCACAGCTTTTTGATATCACCCCCCAAACGGGGGGAGGCAGGGGGGAGCAGCAGAGAAGGCCTCCCCATAGGGCTTCCTGACATGATTGCCGATGGGATGCCTTTCAAGATGAAATTGTTTCCTGAAGCTGTCAGATTGCTGCGCAGCTCTGTTCTGGTTTGGGATTGTAATGTCCATCTCTCTACATCTTCAGCTGACAGCCCCACCCTTTTCCATTCATTCCCACTGCAAAAACAAAAACGGAAGTGATAATGGGTTTTATTTAATGTTTTTCCTTTTGTCTCATTTTCCAATCTGCTGGCCCATTCATCAATGTCATCTCTGTATAAGGCTGACTGAGTGCAGTTTCACTTCAGCAAGCAGGGTTGTTCTTACCACAGATGATGATGTTGATCGTGGTGATTGATTGCATGAATGTAAATTCATCTACGTAGCTGTTTCCACCCTAAACATCTTGGAAACGACTCTATATTTGCCATGTCACAGACTGGAGTGCGTTTGTTTGGCTTCTACAGTAAGCACTGCTCAACCATCAGACAGTTGAGAGATACTTTATTATAGAAATGCTTTTACCGCATTTACTTTTTCTGTCTGTTTAAGCAGCTGGTTCGGTCCATTACCACTTGTCTGTGTGATTGACCTGAATTGCATCATATGTAAATAGAAATGCATTAGGCAGAATGTGCACCACAGGGCAAATTTTCCAATCATGCAAGCAGCTAAGCAAGTAGAATACAAAGTGTTCTCAAAAAAGACATTCAATATTAAATTTTTTACTGTGCGTTACTTTTTATTTACATCTTTTATGGTCTCCACAAGCCTTAATGTAAAAGTGCTTGCAGGCAACAACTTGGCTCCCTTCAGGTTGGCAGCTCATGGTGGCTTAGAAGTGCTTTGTTCCCAACTGAGAGTATTTTTCAGTTCATGTTCTGTGGATTTTTTTTCATAAGTTTTATAAAAGGCATCCCGCCCTTGGTAGTTTTAACTTTTCTTTGGAATCCTTGTTCCTTCCTGCTCCTTTTATTGTCAGCATTTTTTATTATAGATGGAGTGATATGTTCTTTTACTGGCTTTATTCTACCCTTCTATCAGTAAAATGTGCCCCAGGCTGCAGCACAAGCCCGGAGCATGATCGATCCACCCCCCCGGCTTTGGAACCGAGAGTCCATTTCTTTTAATCAAATTTGGCACTTCTTGTTGTAGCTTTACATTTATTGTGATAAATGTATCTAAAAGATGTTGTCATTAGATTAAATTTAAGGTTTTTTGATTTTCCAGTTTATGGCAATATGATGCCATTTTTCTGTGTGTAAATCATTTATAGGCTATAAAAACCTTTAATCCACTTTGAATGATTAGGTTTTCTCTGTCAGCTGCTAAATAGCTATTATTAAAATTAAAATACAGCAAAGTAGTAGTGCCTGTATTTGTAATTGAAAGGATTAGATGTCTGTCTAATCTGTCTGTGTGGGAGAGATCTACAAAGAGGTCAACAAAAGATAAACCCATGCAGATCCTTTTTCATTGCAAAGCGTTGTTCATTCATCCTAAACTGCTTGATTAGCAGACTGATGTTTGACGATCATTAGTTTGAGTCGGAGGATTTAGTGAATAGTTTCACTTAAAGCTATGAGGAATTTTTCTATTTCAGGATAGGTTCTCCTGTTTAACTGAAAGTAGTTCATCCTTTTTTGAAAACTTTCAATACAGACACGGCCAGTTGGATTCAAGTAGCCCTATCTGCACTTCTCTGTCAAAGAGAGTCCATTAAAGCTATATGAAGTGTGGCCTGACCTTTTTGCTGTTTGAAATTTAGGAAACACTCCTCCCAGAGTGGCTGACTGTCTGAGTCCCACATGGAGGGTTGTCATCCTGCAAAGGCTCACCTCCCACTGGATTTCAGTACAGGATGTTTCCTGTAGGGACGTCTCAGCAGAGCTTTTCACATTTTGCTTTCAAATAGGTTAAGTTTTTATTTGTGTCAATGTCAAAAGTCTACACTGGTATTTTTAGGTGGTTCTGTCGAACGTCAAAGGACTCGTATTTGAAAAGTTTGGCTGTCCAGAAGAACATTTTAGTTAACTTAACTAAAACTCCCTGTAAGTTTTCTTGCCGTTTAACAGGTTATCTGATGCTTGCCTTAACTGTCCCATGAGAACTGTTAAAAGAAAGTTTTTTGCTTCTGCAATCCCTCATCTTGACCCTAACGGCACCTATTAGCTTTAATTTCATGTTGCTGGGAGTTAGGAATTAGTGAAAACATGCTCTGCTATGAGATTTTTACATTTGTAACACAATGCTTTAGTTTTGTTGTATTTAGGGTCTTTCCAGTAAGTAATAAAATTTATTTCAAAAAGAAAAGAAACAGATATTCTTACTGCTGCAAAAACACTTCAGCAGAGAGGAGAAAAGACAGCCGGCTATCTTACTGGCTGACTTTATCAACCTCCCCAGCTTCCTCCTTTCAGCCTCAGTGCAGCCAGGATACCATGCACCAGCACACTTTGAATGGTGGAGTGATTGAAGGTCACCGATCCTCTCCCCACTCTATTCCTTCTGAAGTCTCAAGAAGTGTAAACGCTGCTGGGTCTTCTTCATCAATGACTTCATGTGTGCTGACCAGAAAAGATTGTCAGAGATGGGAGTCCCCAGGAAGAAATATTGGGAGGCTCCACACACCCACAGGCTAGATGAAGAGGGTTGCAATCCAGGTCCATGATTATCGATCATATTATTTCCTGGTAATTTCTCAGTATACATCCCTGCCTAACAGACGATTATTGCTGTTCTGCCATTTTCTTTTTCACAAGCTCAACAAACTGATATTGGCTCATTTAGTCAGGCTATCTGCTCAACTAGCCTGCAGGCAGCTGCTTCACAACATAGTTCCCCAATATAAATGTGGGATTTCTTTATTTTTATATTGTAGGTAGTTGTTTCATGTATTCAGACATTGTCACGGTCATCCTCAGAGCCTAAACAATCGGATTAATCATGATTAATCGATTATTGAAATAATCATCAACTAATTTAGTAATAGATTAATCATTAACTGGAAAATATGCCTTTAGCGAAACAGTGGCCCACTTAGAGCAGTAATTATACCAAAATTGTAAAAGAAAATATAGAAACACTTTTGCATTTAAGATAGAATTCGTTTTCCTCTGTTAATATGCTCTATCCAGAACTCTTCAAGTGGAAAAGTTTTAGTTTAACCTGGTTAATTTTGCAAAAATTCTGCTTTAAGGAACATTTGGCTACCTGATTATTAATCGATTCATTGAAAAAATAATCGACAAATTAATACATAAAAAAATAATCTTTAATTGCAGCCCTAGTAATCTCATTTAAGGAAAATTGGCTTGATCCAAATACGTTAAATAGATAAGGCCAATTTAGCCTAGGCTAAACGGCGTTAGCCTTAGCTATGATCAGGGCTGTTTGAATAGGAACCTGTATGCTTCCTCTCACAGTTCTTGTAGCATAGGGAGCTCACAAGCTTCCTAAGAAGCTAAAAGGATTTCCAAAATCCTTTGCATGAAATAAGGAAAAGGCAGTTACCAGTTTTAACAATACATAATTTCTTCATGTGTGGCACATGCTAATATCAAATCAATGGACTTGGGGTTTCATAAAGGAAAGATAAAAACATTTGCTACATTTGTGAACCTTAATTACGCAATGGAAACCCATTACGCAATGAGTTTCCATTGCATAATGACATTTGTAAGGCTAAAGGCTGGCTGGATTTGGAACAGCAGTCTGAGAATCTTTTCTTGGCCACAATAGTTTGCTTACTGCTGACCTCAATAACAGTGAAGAAGAAAGGATTTAATGCTTATAGCAGAGCATGTTCAACAAACATGACGGACAATTGAATCCTTTTTGGAACCGATAACCATAACTTGGCTACCAGCAATGATCCAAAATAAAAGAATGATAAGACATGTGATGCTGGGTTCACAAGAGAGAGATTAGATTTCATTAGTATTTGAAAAAGAAGACATGAAATCCAGCTTTTTGTTTTACACTTTCAATAATCAAAATCTGTTTTTAATAATCTTATTGTCATGTTTTTTTTTTCTGCTTTAAATTTCTATAATCGTTGTTAACTTCCAGCAGCAGTAACGACAAATTCTCTGCACCAAAAAAAAAACAATCCTATATAAACCATTACATTTTGTAGAGGTTTCTTTGACATGTTTTTTCCTGGGTGGTGACAGCCATGCTGGTCGATGTGTTGACACCAAAGGGCAACTCAAAAATGACTTCCTTTCTTATTTCTCCAATAAAAAAACATTGTACCTCTCAAGGAAAAAAAGAAGTCATATGGTGACATCACCAGAACAGACTTTACGTTGACCAGAGATAGGATAATATTCTTTTATCATAAACTGTTATAGCATAATGTTTTGATGCCTTTAGAGTAATATAGAAAGTAAGTTGGATAATGTTTGATGTTATTCTGTAGCATTTTTCAGTTTGTTGAGATTATATTTTTTGGCTGCTGCTTTAAGGAGGCAAAGGCTTCAAACTTTCCCACTGATGGCTGCAGACATGCCACAGGCCATAAGAATTTGGATCCCAGACCTTTACTAAACGCACAAAGGTCAAAACACTTTCTCTATTGTTCCCGCCCTCTTGAAAGTCACCCGAAATATTACGTTCCATCCCATTTCATCTCTGAATACGTCCAAACTCTTGCATGGCACAGTGACTCTCTCTGCTATCAGATAACCCTGAGGATGTGTATCCAGTAAAAGTAAGCAGCTGAGGACTGGGGAAAGGCAGAGAAATGGGGTCACAGAGGAGGTGGTGATAGAGATGTTGCTGTGAATTGAATGCGATGTGGAAAAAATGACCCTTGACAGACAAACTTGATCCATTATGATGTTCTTTCACAGGAACAGTTTAAAAAAATGTTTCCCTCCTTCTTAAACTTCTTTCACCATTTTGCAATAACATAGAAAAGCTTGTATTTAAACGTAACTTGAATGGACTAAAGGGTTCGCAGGAGGTTTCGAAATATGTGCCAAGTTCAATATCAGTCCCTTTGATAACAGAACTTTACATGCTTTTTTTATTTCAGCTGTATTTTAACCAAGATAGTTCTACACTCCACTGTTGGAAAGAGAAGATATCATGTCTTCTTTGAAACAAATCATTCGGCTTTAGAAGCAGGCAGCTCCACTACCCGTCGTGCGCCCCAGTCCATCAGTTAAAAAGACTCCATCAGAATAAAATGCTTATTCAGACAATGGAAGTCATTTTCACTGCAGCTTTGTTTAACAACTCCCCTCTGAATCTTCAATTTACTGAATGTCAACCAATTTCTTCTATTCACACATCAGTATAATTTTAGAGTTTGTCCTTTATTGTCCCTTTGGAGTTTGAGTGTGTAAGAGCAGACATGCAGTGCTCCGAATGTGAAGCCAGCCTTTAAATAGAACTTGTAATGACTGGGAATACCTCGCCAGTTTTCGATTGCTAATGCGCTATGGATCCATGTGCTCGTGAACCGGTCTGAATAATTTAACCTTTTAGAGGTGTCTGCAGAAGTTGGATGTTCTGGAGTGCATAATTTGGTTGTTATTTATTAGGTAAAGCATCAGTTTGAAAGCTAGTTTCCAATCCTTTTATTCTCTGTTTTTTTTTGTTGTTGTTTGTGCCTTAAGGCATATATGAGCAATCTTTGTAACTTAGTCTTTGTGTCGTAGATGTGACATGAACTGTGTCGTGTCCCCTTTCCTCTGGTTTGGGTTGTTCCTATAGCCTGAAATTCGCAACTCGGATCGTTTCATAATCCCAGGGACATAGACGATTGTTTTGGTGGTTGAACAGAAATCCGACCTTGTCACCTGCTGACTTCCACTGAGCTTGCCTACGTGTCCATCATAAATGATATTTGCAGCAAAGATGCTCACTTGATCCTTTCTCTGTGTGCCAAATAAGCAGCCACAGATGTGTTCCTGGCATTCCCCTTAAAAAGTTTTATTTATATTCTGTTAAAGAAGGCTCTTTATAAATGAAAGTGCTCTTATGGTTTTTGAAGACACGATTCAAAAGAATCTTTTTATATCTGCAAAATGCATATTAAGTTATTTGCTTTCAAAAACAAAAAGAGTCCATCTTTTATTCATATTTTATATTTTCCAGATTTGTAGGCTTTTCTTGCTTTTAAATACATTTCCCCAGTAGGAAGAGCACATGCTTAAAAGCTATAAACATAGCAGCAGTTTTCACTTTGATTTGGTTCAGGAATGCTTAAAATTTGTTTGTTGTTTTCACAAAATGGGCATTCTAGGATTAGTGCTGAATAAAAGATTTCCTAATCTAAATCCTCAGCTACCTAATAAAGCAACCTCTAAGAAACTTCACCTCCTTTTAGAAAATTGCTGCAAATTAGCCTCAAAAGACTTCTGGTCTTAAGGCAGCTGAGATGTCTCTTAGTAATTCCAGTGTTTTCCTGTTGCACTCACGGTTTTAATTAACTGTATAAGAGCTGCAAAATATGTAGCAAATGCATCCTTATTTCATCACTGCACCAATATGCATGCCACAAACTGCCTGAACCGCACGCCTGAAGTGTGCTAATTATTTAACTACCATACCTTCAGACTCTTCATAACTCCAGTATATCTGTTGACTCTTGCCGTTTAATGCAGCGTAAAACGCTTTAGTAGATCAAGAAGTGGTCAAATTAGATGGCAGAGGCCGACCAGAAGGAGCTTCTCCAATAAAACCTCATGGATACATTGATTATATTTCTTTCAATGAATAACATATTGGTGTCAAGCCCTGTGGTTAATTCAGAATTCACTAATATTATCAAATGTTTTTTTTTCCATACATCATGCAGGTCTAATTTGTAGTTTAAACAGTGTGACAGCAAAAACTAAAAATCATCTATTTCTGCATAAATTGTATCAGTTAATTTCAGGCAGCAGTGGGTTAAAGTCGATGAGAAGGTTCTGCATGCACCCTATCTGAGCAGATATTGACCAAATTTCTGAGTAACAGAAAAATATTTTAATTAAAATTCATTAAATAGTTGATCCGATTAAACATGTTACCTCCCTGCACAAATTAGTTGGACTATAGTTGAATTATAGAATTTATAATTTAATTGAATGGAAGTAAGAAACATCAGCAATAGTGTAGCTCCATGAACAGGATATTATACATTAACGCCCAGATACAGATTCACCTGCCTTTATATGCATTTAAAACCTGTACGCTCAGATCAGTCGATTCTGTTTACAAAGGGTTAATAAGGATGCATCTTCACGGCTGATGTCATTAATGCAATGAAGTGTTATGGAGGCAAATGATCCCCTCTATCACAATAGATGCCTCTGATGCTGTGTTCCTAAGCAATAAAACTCCAGCCAACAAGGAGCGTACCGGTTTGTTTCATGAGAGAGAGCAGATTTATCCTCCATGTCCAAAAGAAAAAAAAAGGATCAGTTTGTCATACGGCATCAAATATTACTGAAATAGAGATGACTTTTAAATGTGATCTAACAGGATGACATGAAATGGTTTCCTGGACAACCACAGCAAAGATGTGTTTGTTTTAAAAATAAGAGAAAAAAACATTCTTGCTAATGAGTTTGACTTAATTAGTGCTTTAGCTGAACAAACTGGAGACACTTAAGATTGAATTATTTTAGTCTGTGTTTTATATAACAAATATTCACTTTTATGAAATACACTAGTTCTTAATACAGCCCATATAAACATATTGGCCACTGTTTTATTCATAGTTAATACCATTCAAAATATGTCTCTGTAATGCAACATCTAAAGTTGCCCATCTCTTTTCATTTAACGGAATCACTGAACCCTTCTCGTAATCTATTTGTCAGATATTAGTCACACAAGCAAGCATCAGCACAGCTAAGATTTACACTCACACATGTTGACGTCTCCGGTTTCAAACCTAAACGGACGGTGCGTTGAGGACTCCTGTTCTGACTGCGTGATTCCCCTACCATACATTATTTACAAATACCACATGCATTAGCCATCATACCGCTTTGATAAAACCGTTTTAAGCAGGCCGTCCTTTGAGGGAATCATTCCTTACGCAGTTGGAGGGCCACAGCAGGGAAGAGCTATCCTCTGATTTGGTCTCGAGCCATTGAGTTTCCATGTTTACAGCAGAGGAATGCCAAACTCATCACAGCCACCCTCACGGTCTAACACGACTAGACTGGCAGTAGTTCAGAACATAGAGATGACTGGCTTTACCAAACATTTTTTATTTTGAAATGATGCTTTCATTTTCTTTTTGGTTTGAGTTTTAAAAGTGATTATCCTACTTCAGGGTAGGCTAAAACTACTGCTCACTAATGGAGTGAATATGCAGTGTCCTTCTTTTGGCATCAGGCAGCTATCTGTTTAAGCCCATAATGTAATCACCCATATTAGCACACACCTCATGCAGGTGCAGGATTTTAATATGGGCAGTGTCACAGATAGTTGAGGCATATGAAAATAACATGCCATAAATCATCATCAGCTGTGTTCGTGTAATTATTCGCATGCCTGTGGTTACTAGCAGGGCATGTTTGCATTTTAATGTGATTAAGGTGTTAGCAGTAGAAGGAAGCTGACGTTAAGCTGAGATGATCCAGAGCAGTCTTAAAGATGTGCATATATTTCAAAGATGGATGGATGGCGGGGCTTAATTTTTATATGCAGCGGCGTGGTCGTTAAGTTTCTGTTCCTGTGTGGACTCTGGCCAAACAATTTATACGGCTGACATTTTGCTCATACTCTGAGTTGATATTAGAAGAGCAAGAGTCAGAACAATTGTGCAGCTTTCTTGCTCTGCAGTTTATTCTAATGCGTACAAAAAAGGAGCTTAGCAACATTTGCTGCTCATTAATCTTTCGCATCTTATTTAATCAAGTAAATGAAGGAGTATTAATCCCAGACAACCCTGGTTATAACTTTCCTGAATATTCTAGCAAACTAGCTAAAAAACACAATTTCAATGGTAGAATAAAAAGGTTGTTGGGTTCCTTTTATGTAATCATCGTAACTGATTCAATGGTGGGTAGTCCTTTCCTTAGCTAGGAGTCCTTTCAGGACTCCTAGCTAACATCTGCTCTTTAAAAAAAGAGAATCATATTCATTATTATTGGGGTTATTAATCCTATTAATACATCAGGAATACATTTAGAAAATAGCAGGCATATATTAAGCTTGTTCTGTCAACAGCATGGCCTCTAAATCCAAGTCTTAAGATCTACTGCCCTCCATCTTTTCAGTGTATCCTGCTCAAGCAACCTTAATCAAATGAGGTACATGTTACCATGCCTTTACCAAACCTGATGGCATGCTGAGGAGATAATCAGTCCTCTGTATTGATGTACCTAAAAGTTACAGAGCAGTAGATATTGACAATTAGAGCTCAACACTTCCAGTCTACAGACACAATATTTGGTCCAAAGTGTTTGAAGTGATGTTATGACCTGAGATAAAGTGGAGCGTAGACCTGTTTGATGTACAAGGAGGGCCTTTACTGAATCAAGAAGAATGCCTCCAGGATTATATAAATATTTCCCTTGCTTTTCAAGTTTGTTGAGTGCTTTTGCCTTTGGGTTTCTTCTTTGATTTCTGACTTTGTTCCCACAAGAGTTGTGAAATCCTTTGTAGATCTTTATCAAATTAAAGGTAATTTTCTCAGATGGATAAAATCAACTTAAACCATCTTCCCTTAGTATATGTTGAGTAATTTTGTGCTTTGACAAATTATTTGAAAAATCTGAATGACGCATACTGGTCAGCTCCGTGCAGTTCAAAAGCTCTTATTCTCATTTTCTTCAAACAAATGGATTTTGGTCATCCACTCTTTTTAACTTTGTTGGATTCCCTCCAGAAAAAGTTAAAGGAAAACAAAAGGCAGGTCATTGCATGAAGCATCTATCCGTCAACAGGAAACCTATCAGCAAGGCACTGAACCAGTTACTAAATAAAAAAAAACTCCCCTCTGGCTGGCAGTACAGGAATCTTGTCAGCCTGAATTTTGATGTTTTGGCCACAAAACAAAAGAATAGCTTGGAACATGGCGGCAGGGATTTTTCTTCTGACTGTGCTTTTGCAAGAATCCATCTGTCATGCACCGTAAACTTGTGCTCTAGTTTGGAGAAAAAAAAAACAAGCAAACTTTGTTGCCAAGAAGCGTAGCTGTGCTGCCCAATAAGTCTCTAAGAGATTAGATTTGGGCTTGCAACCCTGATGAGGGGAAAAGAAAAAGAGAAACTGAATACCTCTAAACCTTGACGCAGGCTAGCCATTCAGCTAGCACCTGTCAAAAAAAGGCAGGAATCATTTTTTTTCACAGTACATGCTGCATTGTGTTGCACCCAAAACCTTCATAAATGAAACAACATAATTTGACAGGTTAGAAGGGTTTTAAGTTAAAGTAAAGCTCTACTGGCTCGTCAAGGTGGAACTCAAGGTGAAAGGTAGAGACATACTGCTGTTAAAAATCAAGAAAGGCTGGTAGCATTCTGTTTTGATCTTATTATTTTTTCCTCTGATATTTTTATGTGTGTAACAAAAGATGCAAGGTTTAAAAAAAAAAACTTTTAAAACCTCATTTAAGTGAACAATAAAGCACTATTTTACCTGTTACATTTACATTGTAGAGCCCCGTCTATGGAACTTATAGAAGCCATTAATAGATCCAACAAATTCACAGGTGGTTGAGGCTCAGCAGGCAGCCGCTGTTATTCAAAGAAATGCATCCATCTGCCCTGACACATCGCCTGTTAAGTTCTGCTTAAGAACACTGACCTGAAATTTCCCTGTATTGTTGAGAAAAATACTGTATGCAACTTTTCATTTTTCTTAGGAAAATCAAAGTTCATCAAAAAGCACTTTACAAACCCACAAGAAGTTTGACAGAACCAAAAAATAAGACGCTTGCAAACAAAAACTAGAATAAAATGGAAAGGAAATGGTCTTTATTGTCCCTCTGTGGATAAATTCATAGATCATAGCAGCAAAGTGAAACTTATGGGACGCATGCAAACACACACAATAGTAAAAAAAAAAAAACAAATCTATAGGCAGCTATGCAGTGACAGCAATAAAATATATGTTCTGAAAAAAGTTAAAACATTAAAATCAGACCCGAGGCAAGTGAAACTCAAATCTTGTCGGTATGGCACATGAAGACTTAAGGGATAGCATGGCGGGATATAGGAGTAGGCTAGAGAGCAAGCTCAAGCCGAACAGTATCAGAGATGTGTGGCCATGGGTGAAGAAGATCACAGGCTTGAAGCAGGGGGAGGATCACACTGATGGAAGTCTGGACAGAGCTAATGAACTGAACACATTGTTCAGAAGGTTTAGTTCAGGGACAAGCTCAGCATCTTTCTCTTCTACCCAGAGTCAAATGGACATCCTGCTCTCTTTTGAACAAAGGCTTCCCTTTCACACCTCCAATGTTTCATCTTTCACTTTTGCTAGGGAACCTCCTGCTTCCCCATCTGCCTCTTCACTTTTTTTGTCTGTAAAAGTCAAGTGAAGAGGCAATTTGACAAACTGAATCATAATAAGTCACCAGGTCTGGCTGTGACAATGTCAGTCCCAGAGTCCTGATGGCCTTTGCAAAACAGCTCTGTGGGATCACAGCATCTTTAGCTTTAGCCTGATGCAGAAGACAGTTCTAGTGCTGTGGAAGACATCCTACTTTGTTCCAGTACCAAAGAAGACCTGGCCAACAGTCCTTAGTGACTATAGACCTGTTGCCCTTACAGCGCACATCATTAAGGTTCTAGAAAGACCTAGGTTCACCTCAGCAAACAAACATGCAGCTATCAGGAACCCCTGTTGTTAGCTAATCACCATGGAGTTGGAGTGGAAGGTGCCATCATACACCTGTTTCAACTAACCCATTGTCAAAAAAATTAAATAGGGCTGGGATCTGTTCTACTTTGTGAGGACCCAACAAAAAAATAAAACAAGCTTTTTTCAACCAAAAAAACTATGTTTTTCTTATATATTTGAGTTCACTTTCAGCTTTGTAAAGCATCAAAACCAAGCTGAGGAACAGACTGGGTGTAGAGAATCAGCCGTTTTCCTACACCTGATCAAAGCAAGCTCAGGTGTCATGAATGATGAAAACAAAGTAAAACAAATGGAGTCAGTCTGACTATAAGTTTTGTTCAGTATTTTGTTATTATTCAAGTTTGTATGTGATTACACAGGAGTTAACCAGATAAGCTCATTTTATAAAGATAGATTTATAGTTTGATTTTATTTTGACTCCTTATTAGCTTCCGGGCAACACATTTATCTTGTTGATTTTTTATTAGCATGAAAATTTTAACTTTTATAAATAACTCTTTATAAAGCAGAAAAAAATGATTCTACATTCTACTTTTTGGCAGTCAGTGAGTTAGATTAGGCATGTTGCGCTTTGAGGATCATGTTCTCTGATTTCTGCTGCATTTAACACAATTCAGCCTGACTGTAAGAGGAATCTGAGCAGACTGAGGTGGAGGCATCAATTTCAGTTTATTTATGTAGCACCAATTCTCAGCACGTCATCTCACTTTACAGAGACAATTCAACTAGATCATCCAGTCAGATTGATTCAAAGTTTTCTATTTAAGGAAAACCAGTTTATTGCATTGACTCAAAGGCAATCCCTCACACCAAGCATGCTTGTAGTGACAGTGGAGAGGAAAAACTCCCTTTTAAAAGGAAGAAACCTCCAGCAGAACCAGGCTCAATCTTAAAATTGATTAAGGCTGAAATCATTCAAACCTTGGGAAAATTATTGAGCGGTCCATTTAAGTTTAGACTTTATTCTGTTGCAAAAAATGTGGAAGGAGATGGAAATTTGGTAAAAAGAATAAAAATGGTCAAATACTCTACACGTATTTATGATGTTTATTAGAAAGCTGCTTTCCCATGATCCCCACAGATCGACTTATGTGATGATAATGACACAGTAAGACGTGGAGAGGGATACATGTTAGCATGTTTTTTGTGATTCTATAACCTGAAAAATATTTATTATGACTATAAATATACATTCACTATATACTCAATTATTTGATGTATTAATGAGGTCTAACTGGCTGTAGCTAGTATTCTAATAACACTGCAAGGTTGTAAATAATTTATTTGGCTAAGACACAAACCCTTTGACTGACACAGAGTCTCTCTCATTTCAGCAACCACTTGGAGAAGAGTCTTCAGCTCCTGATGGACAGAGTGGACGACCTGAACCAAGATATTGTCAAATATAACACCTATAGCCGCAACCTGAGCAAGCAGCAGCAGCAGAAACACCAGGTAACTCCTGCAAGCAAACTCGCATATGGCCAGGCTTTCAGGAAGCAAAAGTGCCCACACCACCCACACAGTGAGCCAGCAGGAGCAGCAGGCACATCAGTGAACCAGCATCCATATAGAGACTCTTTCACTCCCCTATCTCACTTATTCACAAACAGATGCACCCACAGTCCCATTCTTCGCAGGAAAACAGCAGGTTTATGTCTGTAGGATGTGGACACAACCAAATAGAAGCTGTAATCACAGCAGGAAAGAAAGAATTATGCAAATATCCAGAGCATTTTATTATAAATGTTGCATAATTGTGCTCATTGACATCTGTGCCGAGTGAACATCAGCTTTTATTCCAGTAAACTTAGACAATAACACCTTCTTTTTTTAATTAAAGCACTTCAGTTTTTAAATATCTTCATCTGATTTGTAACCAGGAGCTCTTGTTGTTCTGTTTTATTTTTACTTTTAAACTTAGCCATTTAAAATGTGTTACTCCTCTCTTACAAGAAGAGCAGGATAAAAAAAAGAAAAAGGCGAGGCGTATAACTTTTTCCAGACAAATGAGCAACACTGTGGCAGCTTTTCAGAGCTGTGAACTCCTCTGCAATGTGGCAAAGAAGGATATCACTGAAGGAGCTTATTAGTGTAATAAACCAAATGAGTGTGGACCAAGCAATGCAGCACAAGTGGTAAGTAAAGGCCAGGCGACAGTAACAGGCCATCACGAATCATTCTGTAGCCTTGAGTTTACACTGATAAGGTCGCATTGACTTGTTATAGCTGTCATAATGTAAACATCCCTCTTCCTGCTGTAATTACTCATGTTTGTCCACAGCAGAAGGTTAAATACTGCAGGTAGGGTTCAGGAATCATTGGCCGCAAGTAGACTTTATCAGCACAGAGCCCTGCAAAAATATACACACCTAGAGAGGCTTTTTATTTTTTTTAACTGCAAATTACAATATATTTTATGTGCATTGTGGTAAAATACTAGGACTGCCTCCATTTGTTTGTTTATATATATAAATAAAACTTAAGAATGTTGTTTGCACTTTTATTTAGTCCTCCAGGATCAATACTTTGTATAATCACCCTTTGCTGCAAATACAGCTGCAGGTCTTTTGGGGTTTTTCCCAACCTTGCACCAATGGTCTCATCTAAACATGTCAGTGTAGCTCTGGCTGTATGTTTAGGGCTTTTTTTTTTTCCTGGAACATAAACATCCACTGAAATCTCAAGTTCCTTTTTTTGCATTACCCTTTATTTTCCTGCTGCCATTAACTTCCAACTCTGACCAGCTTCTCTGTATCTGCGAACAATTAGCTTTGTAATGAACACTTAACATAAGAATATAAGATCTCACCTTCAATATGACAACCACAATTCAGTCTATTATGCTTTTGTGAATAAACTGTTATGTCTGTTGGACATTGGGTAAAAAAACATTCTAATAGGATTTTTTTATTATTTACACCAATGTGATTAAAAGCAGATGAAGGGAAAATCAGTTGGGTTTCTGCTTAAGTTTGCACATTAATAGATGGGGGCAGCTAATTAAACAAGAAGGAAAATCAGAAAGAAATTACAGACAACCTGTATAACATCAGAAAGCATTCAGCAGTATAAAAATAAAATCTAATTTTTGTATCCAGTTCATCCTCTGCTGTCAATCGATCCCTGCCCCTTCTCCTGCATTCTGCTACTGCAGTGCATAATAAAACTCATAAAATATCCAGATGTCTCCTTGAAGTCTTTTAACTCAATGTTCTTTCATGCTTTAGATGACTCTAACCTTTGAAGCATTGGCTCATTAGAGAGTAATCTCACACTGTAGCTTCTGTTTGTTTTGAAATGGTAGCATAAAGAGGCAACCAATGGCTGCAGCCGAACACCTGACTGATTTAAAGGTACAGACACACGGACATTCTGCTGCAGAATGTACTGCACATGGCTCTAAATAAAATAAAAAATATATATATATATATATATATATTAATGTTCTGGGGAATTAAAGCTAACAGTAGTGGACTCTATTTACTAATTAACTTATTTATTCAAACCACAGTTTCAGCTTTATTGGTAAAATATGCAAACCATGTATTTATTTCCTTCCACTTTTTAATTATGCACTATTTGGCGTTGCTTTATCTTCCACATGACAGACCAAGCAATATATTCAAGCTGTGGTCGCAACATAAAAAAACCCGGAAAAGTCTCGGGAGTGTAAATATTTTTTAAAAAGGCTCAGCGCAAAAGTTAAGTTTGCTCTGAGCAGAGGGTGAAGAAAGAGCACAGCTTTGACTTTAAAAGCAGCGTCTAACACATCTTCAGAAATAAGTGCACTGATGGAGTGAAAATATGTGCACACAAATCCCACCATCTGCAGCTATCTCCTCTGCCAGTTTCATCACAAACATCTGGCAGCAAACGAGAGCGTGAACGTCACACAGCAACGTGCACACATTGTTCAAGAAAACGGGAGCATAGCAGCTCAGTGTGACTCACTGATGTGCGCACAAACATACACCTACGTTGAAACGGCTCCATTATTCAGTCATTAGTCGGTGGCAGGGGAAGCGAGAAAATGTCTGCGGTATTAATGTTGATCTGGGCTGAGTCACCGTCATCATTCTATCATCCAGTCAGGGATAAAATTACAGCCAGCTTCTCGCACACCAGAGTCGGATGAAACGTGTCTCCATAACTATAGGTAGAACTTTATAAACCAGGAGAGGAAGTGCACACATTTCATCGTCACACTTGTAGTGTTGGGATCTATCATCCTTCCTGTTCTCACCTTATCATCAGTCTCCAAGCTTCTCTCTTTCACTCATTCACCCAGACTCATGTGTAATATCACACAGACAACCCCTTCTTTTATAGTGTCAGCGTTTTCACATTTCACACACTACCCTATTATGAACCAATAAAGCACACAGGGAAAAGAAAAGCGAGCTTCTATTAAACCTCTCAGACATCTACGCTGCATGCCCCTTGTAATCTTGTGCTATTGACCCTGCTGCTTCCAGGACAAATGGAACCTTATTAATCATCATAGAAAGTTGCAAAAAGCCATTGTGCTGAGGGAGCTCCATTTTTCTTCCATAGCCTTCTGTATTTGGTAAATAACAGATTCCCTGGCACGATCCGCAGCCAAGTTGGTCTTTTGTTGCAGGGAACGTATGGCTCACTCCTTCCTGACTCATTTTCATCCAAAGGAGCTGGGAACACTTTGCTGATGATTAGGTATGCTGCAATGTTTTAATCCACTGAAATGAGGAGGCATAAATTCTGCCTAATAGAAGAATTCAGCTTCAATTAAAGTATTTAACTACCCAGTAATTTTCCTACATTTAAAGAAAAGCATTAAAGGCAAGCCAGAGCAGCTGACAAGAGCTTTGCCAAAACAGGGTCGTAAAAAGTCCATCATTTAAAGCTAACATGAAGTCTAGGATGTTGTGCCAAAAGAAAAGTGAATAACAGACGGGAAGATCTGTCTGCAGACTAACAATGCCAACATGATTTTATTTTTATTTTAATGGCAGCGAGCTGGGCCAAAGGTGGGAGCTAATGCAGACGTAGCTTTTAAGATTACAACCAATAAAACAGACTTATTAGCCCTTTTATTTCCCAAGCAGCTTTTGGTTGAAAAGAACTTATACTATTCCTAGGAGAACTGAAAGTATATCTCTTTTAAGTAAACCTTAAATGTATTCATTTATTATGATTGAAAGGGTGAACTTGTAGAAATAATTAAGTCACTTTTTCACTTCTTTCTGTTACCAACTCCTCTGTTTTAAGATTTTCTCCATGGTGTGGAATTCAGTCTGGATGGTGTTTGCCATTCAGAAGGTGACATTGGCTGCAGTCGGAATGGGATGATTAAAGGTCTTATGAATGAAAGCCCTACCTGATCAGACCAGGCCATGGGGAGAAACTGACATAAATGCCCTCAGAGGGCTTTCTTAGCACCAGGAGTTTAGGCCATTTCTGCAACAGATGGTTTGATGGTGAGATTGATGGAGATCAGGATTTATATTTGTGATGAATAGATGGTGGAGGACAGGTTGTGAAGAAAGAACCTGAATGCAAGCTTCAGAGAAAAAATCTTTGGTTTTGCCGGCTCCAGACATGGCAGACCGTATGTAGGTCCACAAGTAATAGCCTGCTTGGTTTAAGTTTCTGACATTTTCTATTGTAATGTATGTAAATCCAGCTGGATGTGCTAGCGGGGTGACAGCTAACACTCCATGCAGATGAAAAAACTGCTGCAAAATATCCATGCACTGCCTTAAATGTGTGACAAAAAGAAACCATTGCTGGCTCGGTTTTCTCCCTTTGTGATTGCCTGAGACATAAACACAAGATATTATTGGGAGATTTTTCCAGAATGTGGCTGAGCTCCCTCTCCATCCTCTTACAGACGATCCAAATGCATTCAGTACTTAAACTACAAGCAAAGTGGTTGTGTGTCTTCCTCAGCAGGTTCTTATCTGCATCAGCTTCTGCTGAACAACCTGTTTCTGGGATCAGTCAGACACTGAGGTACCAACCTGTATCTCTGCCCCCCATGGACCTACTGACTCCTGCTGTCTTTGCTCAACTGCAATCCTGTGTAGTTTGCTGTGGTCATATGTTTGTGATTACCTGCTGAGGAAGATCATAGCCGTTATGCTGGTTGATCAAACCAGGTACTCTATGCAGAGTTAAGGCCTGACGTGTTGAACAATTAAATGATCCGATAGGGTCTGTTGAAACTGTCAGCCAAGCTTCAAGTACTTGAACTCTTTACTATTTCCTATTGCCTTCATTGCCATTACATCCATTCCTGCTGCTATATCACACCTGAAAACAACCCAGTTGAACTCATGAAATAATGTGACTGGACTAATACTGATTGGAAGTACATTATTTCCTTAATTTATGTTAGTTGTAACCCTTTTTGGGCCAGTTGTATTGATAGATCATTTGAATAAATACAACATAGATGGTAAATGCCCGCCATCCATCAACCAGAACAACAGTTAGTTTCCATGGAGATGTGAACTACTGCAGGCCAAAAGGTCAAAATCTGATTTTATTTTTATAGAGATCCTCCTGTTGCCTGGGCATCAGATGAGGCTGATGACTTTTGATCGCCTAGAAAATCTAATGGACGACTCGACTTTATTTATGTCCTCTGGACGAAAAAGAGAAAACAAATTCTTCACTTTGTGTTTTTTATATACAAGTATTGATGGTGAATTATTTGTAGTGTATCTAGTTGACTCAGAGCTGGACAAACGTATTTGAATGTGACTCCAAAAAAATTGTTAGACTGGGAACACTTCATCCACAGCAGGTGCTCAAATGTTTCTAAAGTACGTAAATGCTAGGAAATGCAGAGAAAAACAACCTGCAGTGAGAGGAGCAGGAGGATGATTGGCTTTTATAAAATCATTAATTATCAAGCATGTAGTGAAAAGAGGCTGAATTTCAGTCTAACTCGGGGTTTCTGTCAGGACTTGAACTTCAAATGTGCTCTTTGTAGAGCAGAATGAATTGATTTGTTTTGCTAACGTGAAACTGTTTGTTCCGTATTAGCATCAGGCTTGTGTCACTCATCATTTGAATCGTTCATTTCCAGTAAGGTTTAGGTACTTCCAGGGAACTGTAAAGCAATTATATGCAGCTTAAAGGAGAAAGACGTGCATTTCCTTTACACTGATGCAAAGTCATGCTGTGACATGTTGAGGGAGGGGAAAAAGATCAAAAGGTTTCTCGTTTTTCTTGGTAAACCTATACAGGGGCATTGTAGGATGATTGTTTGAAAGCACTCCCCTTTGCTTGAACACCAGCAACTTCCTCTGTCTGCTCCAACCTTCCTCCTCTTCTCCTTCATCTTGCCAAATTAACAAGGCTTTTAGGATCTCCAGAGAGGTGGCACCTCGCTGATTTACCGTCTTGTCAGCCCACCACAAATCACTCCATTCCCGTTAGCACTTATAACTCTTCTGTCTCTGTCTCCCCATCTCCTCTTTCATCACCCGGGTTTTCTACATTTCTTACTTTGAGTTCTAGAGTCTCTCTGACTCTGTGCTCCTGGTACTTTTTTCTACCGTTCTCCACTTCCTTACCGGCTGCAATTTTCTTTCAGCACTCCCACATCTTCTAAACATGCAGAGTTTTTCAACAGCATCACCAATTCTGTTTTTTCCTCTGCCCTACATCTGTCCCCACTAATGCCACCCTTTGTGGGCTCCTCTTTCTAGTACCTCCAGAGGCGGCAGCAGGAGAACGCCCAGCGACAGAGCAGAGGGGAGCCCCCGCTGCCAGAGGAGGACATCAGCAAGCTATTCAAGCCCCCCCAGGCGCCACCACGCATGGATACTCTGCTCATCGCAGGTACGAACACACACTAACACTCCCAAGACTTTGAGTTTCTGTCATCAGTATCAGAGGACCGCCCCCGACTCTCCTCTCTACATTTCCACCCGCCGCCTCCGCTCCCCTCGCAGGAGCTCAGGTTCTGTTTTGCAATTATCTCTGCCATTATCTTAAAATTACATTAATTTAAAGTTTATTGACTGAGTCTCCAGCTAAACCTCCCCTTTTCCCTGCTGTTTGACGCCTTTAAGCTTCTCCGCCTCCTGACAACATTCTGATCCGTCCGTTTATTCCGTTCACCACTAATTTGTTGTTGTGCTGCTTTTTTTTCCTTCCCCCTCCTCCGCCTGTGTGTGTGCGTGTTTGTGCACATATGCTTCTGTGTTGTGTTCGTTTGTGTCTGGGGGCGTGTGAATGTGTGTGGCAACCCTCCAACAGGGCAAATTAACAACTACTGCCAGAACGTGAAGGAATTCACCTCTCAGAACCTCGGGAAGCTGTTCATGGCCGAGGCGCTCCAAGGCCACAACTAGAGGAGAGACAAAGGAGGGAATCCGACAAGACAGAGATGCAACAAGTACCTCGTTGCTACATGCAGGAGCGTCCATCATCTTTTTGTCGGCAGCAGATCTCCACTGTTTTTTATTCTCACATCTTTGGCAGAAAAAAACATATATCTGTCACCTTGTTTTGTTTCAAATAAAAATTCAGCGTCTCTACATTTTCTGCCTCCTGGTATATTTTCGCATTAAAACAATGCTGGTATAATTGGCCTGTCAGCAACATGTAGAGCTGAAAGTTTTTCCAGAATGTTGACATGCTAAAGTGGAGCTCCCTGGGAATATAAAATAGGAGGCAATTCAGTTTTTGTTGACATTTTTAGCGGCTTTTTGGTCTGCAGCTTAAACTTTATGAAGGTGGAATCAGCAGGTGATGTGTTGTGCATCTCATATGGGAACAGCAGATTATTAATAAAAAAAAGAATAGCACAGAAGTATGAGTCAAAGTGGTTATTTCTTAGTAAAGAGATTTTAGTAGGGGGTAAATACCCATAAATGATTTGTCAGTGAAATATCTAAACATGTGGCTAACGGGAGAATGTGCAGAATGAGTGGAATAAGCAATGATCACATGCATTTCTCAGGCATGTCATACACTGCACGTGTGAGAATTTTTCGATACGGCCGAGTTTCAGCCTGATCGTCCATCATCTAGCGTATAGGGTGTAACGAGGGTCGATTAGCCTCTCACGACCACCTCCCGATCAGGAATCGTAAGTTGGAGAGAAAATCAAACATGAAAATTCAGTCGACCATCGTAAGATCGCATCATAGCGTTGGGTCATACAGTGTGAAAACATACATCTTGAGCTGTGAACTTTTAAAACCTGCAGTTTCGTCATACAGTTTGAGCTGTAGCTTTGTGCAATGAATGAAAATATCGCACAGTATATGCCTGGCTTCAGTAATTTTGAGTGATCTATATACCATCAGCATCGCAGCTTACCATCTTCTTATGTGTGCAGCTGTCTCAGCATATCTGCAAGTAAATTGTACATGCTTTCAGAGTTTTAGAAACTTTACTGATTGTTTCTGGGACATTTTTGGTCCATAATTCTTCAATAAAAACAGTTTAGTTTCAGCTAGTCTTGTTTAAGTCTAGGAGCTTTAAAAGCCAAAGACGGCAAAATGTTTTATTAATTTTAAATTACAAAATGAATCTTAAATTATTGGAAAAAAATTGCTTCAATGATGCTCTAATACTTCTTCTCCATAGCAGAGTAAGCTCACCTTGTTGGAACAGATGATCCGCTGACATGATGCTCTAAGCAATCTTTACTATTGGATCCTAGTTGGCCTGGTTGTTAGCCATTCACCTTCTTTCATGTCTACAAAGTCCCTTTTCCAGATCTTTAAAAACATCTGAATGACACCTCAACAATGTTGTCCAACTCTTGAATCTTCTGCAAAATGTCTGGCTAAACTTCCTGCAAGGAATCCAGATCCTCCTCTCCTTATGCAGAAATCTGCAGACCTGCCTGCTGCCATTCTTTGGCAAGCTCTGCCCTGGTTATAATTCCATCCTTTTAGTCCAATCCTGTTATGAAGCCACTCCTGGCACTTAGTAGTCTTTCTTTTAAGATACTTCAGAACCTTGAAGCACATGATGATGCCATAATGGGTGATTTGGCTGCAGTCTTACTAGCTGCATTAATCTCGTCTGAATTTCCAAAGAGGTGACAACAGCATGCGTTTCCTTAGCGCTAACGATGGTTGACAAAAGAATAATCTTAAGCACCACTCTATTTTAAAACAGCCATTCTGCTTTTCTAATTCAGTCTGAATGAGTGAAATCAGCAGCCCTGTCCTTATTAACACTCTGTTCCCCCTGAACCCTTTGAAATGAAACTTGTGGATAACTCTCTTTATCCATTGAATAACAGTATAAATTAACTTCATGTAATTTTATGAGCCATAAAAACTGAAGTGGTTAATATGATTAAAAAAATAATTTGTCAATCTTAAAGCCCAAGTACTTTTTTCTTACCCAAATTTAAAAACACCCAGAGGATAAACAATTTTTATGGCGGTTCAGTTTTAAGAATATACAATAATAAAGATGGTTTCATTGGGTTTAACCAAAGTTTGGTTTAGAAGAATCAGTTAAAAAAACAAAAACTTAATCTCACGATGGAGAAATATAACCGTTGCAGCAACTCTTGGCAACACGAGTGGGGTGAAAATGGTTCGAAACTGCATTAAAAAAAAGAGCTATTTAAATGTGAACAATGGTAAGAATAGAACAAAGGTAACTTATGGGACGTAAACTGTACAAAGTGAAGTGGAAATAAAATATCAAGTGGAAGTAATTGGACTATAGATATTTACTGTATTAAAGGTATTTGTGCAAAAGTAACATGATTGCAGTCATTTGCACATGAGGGCGTCTCAGTCGGCCTCTGAAGGAGCTTTTTAGCAGTGGGGTCATAGATGATCCCTTATTTGCTGCTGCAGGTAATAAAAAAAAATCTTATAGATAGAAATAGTATTATTGTTGAAGCTTTTTCTGTTTTGACTCCTGTTTGACTTCTTATTCATGCTTGCACCAGTTTTCCTAAGTCTGCATTGGGTTGGATGATGAAAATATTTGGAAACCGCTACCTTGTGTACAACTCCTGCAGAGTTAATCCTCCACTGGCCTCTACTCCTGATGCTTCATCTCTGCGGGAACTCTGCTACATGTTGCCTTGTTTCAGCAGCTTCAACCAGTCAGTGCTGCTTCCTACAGTCCTGTAAAGAATCCCAGTCACAATAGTTGGCAGATATTCTAGAATAAATATAAATAAACCCGTACCAAACCTGATAGAAGAATGCTGAGATGTTAACCAGATCAAATGTTCTAATCTGCTTTTGAAGCTTTAGCCAACAGGTTTTCTTCTCATGGTGTGTGCGTGCTGGCTGATCTGAGAGCACGTCTACACCTCGATGGTGATATTGAAGTTTATTGATCTGAACAGTTCTCTGCTTTGCGACCAGCTGGCTTCAAAAAGAGCTCCTTGTAAGTGAATTCATAGCAGGACTACCTCATAACATCTTGGAATAAACTTGAACGATTTCTTCTAAGACCCGCAATATGGATCAAAGAGAAGAGGGTCTGATAGACCCGTATCCTATGCTTCAAATAAGGAGAAAACAAACAAAAACAAACTTGTTCATTTTAAACCAGGACTTTCTTGGCTGATGGAGGAAACATAAAATCTGGCCTGATCAGTAAGCAGCCTGTCAAGTGTCCTTAAACATCGAATTAAACCTCTCTGCATGAGAGCATCAGCTAAATACCTCCACTGTAAGCTGTTCTTATGCTGATCCTCTAAAGCATGACACACGTCTGAGATTTAGTTATAAAGGCTTCTCCTCGCAGAGGCTGATCTCCAGTGTCTACCGGCCAACATCAGCCTGTGTGCCGTCTATGCTGCCATAACTACACTGCAAGCCCTGTTATCTGCATGGGTCTGTATATGATCTGCATTGTCCTGATTTGCATTGTGACGTTATTTTACTTCTCTTCGCCAAGACAAGTAATAACTTGTAGTTCTCCTGCCTGTCAACGGTACAATGTCATTAACAGTAATTACCAGTCAACCAATATGATAAACGCTTATTAGAACAGTGACACTCGAGCCGGAAATCATTTCTTGCCTTAAATCATGCTGGCATGAAGGAAAATATTAATTTACACCAGAGGGCTTGGCTGATGTTCATTAATTAAGCTTTCTACTACCTTGACAAGCACACCTGTTCCTGTGATTTATTTGCAGTGTGATAAGATTTTCTATAAAATGAGTCTTTTGGTTTTTGCAAAGCAGCAACTGAATTAGCATTTTGGTTTTTCCCGCTATGAATCAGCACAAAGGGATGTCGCTCTTTAAAGGGGAATTAAGGTCATCCTTCTCACTGTGTGAGCCTAAAATCCCCCCCACACACACATGCACATAATCTACAGTAACTAGACCACAACCATTATGTGAGGTCAGACTGACAGAATGCCCCCCACTGTGCGTTGGTGACAAAGCTTCAAAAGGTATCTAAGCTGACGCTGTTATAACTTCAGTTCAAAGCAGTTTGGAGCAAACCATGTTGTCTCTGCAGGGGGTCAAAGGCAATAGGTGCTGAGCACAAAGTGGTAAGCTGTGTCCAGCTCCACTGCCACTCTTGGCAGCAAAGATTAGAAAACAGTTTTTCTTTAAACTAAGATAAAAAAAAAAAACATTAAATTGTTAAAATGGAAAACCTGATAAAAATTTAAAAATATAACAAAAAACTTGCAAACTATCTTTCTGTTGTTTTCCTGTTGTTCCATGGTCATGTTAGAGTTTCGAGGACATATAGAAATTAATGATGACACATGATATAGCTTGTGCAGTAAAAGCAGAATATAACTTTAGTTAAAATATATATATATTTTTATAAAGGATTTAATGCTATACAGTGTTCTTTTGGCAACATCAAGATGACAAAGATGGAGGGCTTTTACTTTCTCCTTATATCCTTTATGAAAGTAAATGACTAAACAAACAAATTCTCCACATTAAAGGAAGAAATGAGTTAAAGTTTAACATCTGCTTTCACGGCAAACCTTCAGAATGCTTTTAACTATGCTAAAGCCTGGTTTCTGGAGCTACTGGAAGTCAATCCAGGACTTTGAAATAGACCAGAGAACTTTGTCGATATATTATAATTTCAAAAATGAAATTTTTTGCAATTGTGGTAATTCCATTAAATTACAAATGCAATTAAAACTGCAATTCGGGCGTGCTTGGGTGGCGCAGTGGTTAGCATGCATGACCTATGCACAGAGGCCTTAAGATACTTTCGACTCGGGTCGGCCACATCTTTCAGGTCTTCCCAGGTTGGAATCTCGCCGCATGTCTCGTCCCCTCTCTTATACCCCTTTCCTCTGAATACATTTGAATGTGTTTGTTCACATGATAACTATTGAAAGCAACATGGAAGTGGTGGATGTAAACACATGAGATATTCCCATATTTCAGCCACAGATCTAGTTCTTATGATGCTCATTGTCATGAACTAAACATAAAAGATATTCAGTCTCCTCCTAAATCCAAATTTCAGGATGGGACTGAGATCTTCATCTGTTTAAAATGGCAGTAATGCCCCGCTGAAGATAGCGGGGCATTTGAGTTTCAGTATTACCAAAAAAAAAAAGCATCAGTTGTACTTTTTTGTTTTTCATGGGACTTCAGCATACAGTGCACCGCGCCACGTTGTCATCGTTCCTCACTATGGCCGGTTCTAGACAGGGCCAATGGGGGCCAGTGCCCCTGTAGATCATGCCCCGGCCCCTGTACTGAAGACATAATACTAAAAATAAATTCTAATGATGATGCGCTGAAACAGACATGGTTACTGATAGGTCCTTTGGATCTATTTCATTCTTTTTTTTTTTTTTTTTTTTTACAAATTCTGTTTTACTAATTATTCAAAAACAATAAGGTTATAGCTTCAGTGGGATCGAGATAGAAAAAAAATGCTATAATTTTTACAGATGAATTTAACAGTTTTTCTTGAATTCTAATCTAAATTTGATAGAAAACTGTAGTTTTAACTTAAATGAAGTCAAAAATATTGGAAATTCCTAAATTATAAATGTATATTGACCTCATAAGAAGTAGAATTTTTATTGAACGTAATTGAAAAGAAATTTCACTTCACGCAGCTCTCTATTTTAATCCTTTGCCCTGTTTTTTATTTCATGCTTTTCTGGGCCCCCATGAAAACATGCTGGCCCCTCCTAGCCCCCTGGTACATTTGGTCTTGATCCGCCACTGTTTCTCCCCTTCACTAGACGTTGATATACGTTAGTATATTCTGCTGTAAAATTAGTCCTATATTTTCGTTTTTTACTCGGGGATTCACCCTCTACCGTTTCCCAGGATGCACAGCTTCAGTGGTAACTGGGTGACTGTCAGAGAGTAACCCAGAGAAACTTATCGGACTGATCCAATCACCTCTCTGACAACCAGTCACCTGGATCGCTGGTTGAACAGAGCATCGCTTTGGACAGATACGCTGCACAGGTTTCACCAGCAACCTCCTCCCCACACCCCGTTCTCTCTTATTGTGTCTGCGCA
>NW_015150711.1:831337-866346 GCF_000732505.1 Cyprinodon variegatus
GAAGCACATGTTAATCAGCGCAATTTTATTGCAAAATGGCCTCTGATTTCAGTTTTCCATACACTGATATGCTGGGAATTCTCAGCTGCGTACTTAGAGCTTCTTGTCGAATTTTTTCCCAACTCTGGCCATGGCAAAGGATATAAGTACTATATTGTGAGCTAAATGTTTGAATACAGCTGAAAATGAAAAGGAACGCAGTAATGATAAACAGGATGTAAGAAAGATCGGTCAAATAATGATCACTCCAATTCAGATACATCTACAGTTTAAGTACTATCTTTTCTGTGCTCCAGGTAAATATAACAATGCAGACCATTCAAAATCCACACAGTGAAAGTGATTTATTCAGTCAATTTGTAAGACTGTATCCATGTAAGACTTGGGAAACTAAGGATTGACAATATTTAAAATCCATGATCAATCCACTGAACGTTTCCACAGCTGTAAGTGGAACCCATTAGTCACCATCTCTTTATTACCTGCTTAGCTCCAAGTTCATTGATGAGAGTGAGGCAACTGTATTTAAAGGTGAGGTCACTATTGATTTCTTGACCAGCCTTTTGTATGCCTGTCTTGGTTAACTGCAGCCTGCTCTGGGCTGTGTCATTGAAGCCGAGCATTGTAGTTTCTGCCACAAAACTTTGGTACTAAAATTATTCACATTTATCTTCGATGCCTTGGGGTTAAAATCCTTGGATTTCAGATGATCCATGGAAAGTAGGACTACATTAAGACTCCCAAGACAGACCCCAATCATTCTGCTGAACAACCTGGCCTTGGGCACCGTTGGACCTTCCCACAGGACGACAATCCAAGAGAATGATACCAACACTGCAATGGCCAAGGCAGCCACTTTGTCCTTTTCAGGAAGTGTGACAGGAAGAATAAACAATCATAAAAAACATCATATCAGAAAAAAAACTAACATACTTTATTAGGGCAAACACCTTATTTTGATCAACCTGTTATTAACACCTGAAATAAATCAAAGATATTTTAACAAATTGTCCCCCAAAAGAAAATGCATTGCTTTTTATCACAAATAATTTTTTTTTTTTATCTGAGAGAAACTCCTCAACCAGACAGAATATTTTTATCAACAAAAAAGTTAAGTTAAGTTTCATGTTGGTAAATAATTAAAAGTTGCTGAAGTTGGGAAAAAAAGGGAGAAAAAACACCTTTTTTTGTTTTTTATTTGGTGGATTAGTTTTACATTTTTGCTTAATTACAGAACAAAGGCTGTAACACGAAGGCAGTTTATTTTAGTTAATTTATTGAAAGTAGTGTCTAAAATACCTTCAGTATTTTACAACATGAACTGTTGCAAACAAGCAGTACTTCCACCATAAGTATTGAAGGCCCTAACCCAACCAAATAAGACACATTTTAAAAATAACAAAAGCATAACTCTAACTTTAATCACCACTAAAAAAACGCCTTGTTGTTTATGTGATGCAGTTTAAGCTGCTAAATGATTAAACTCAGGTTGACCTTCAAATTCACAATCACAAACATCTTAATGTGTCCTTGGGATATGTAACTAAGGGGGTTTAAAAGGTAGGTAAGCACAGAGGTGGCTGTATGAAAGTTGGTTACTTCTAAGAAATGGATCAGTTGCACAAAATTGATGCACATCTAAAACATCTCAAGGATGTTGGAGGCATTGATGTCACTGGATCCTACTGTGACTCCAATAAATACAATTAGACTTGGGCCGATGTTCAGACAGAAACACAAAGCCGATGCTGAAATACCAGGTAGACTCACATGTCTAAAATGTAACCCCACTGCTGAAATGTCTCGTGTTTTTATGTGCTTTTCTTGTACTGAGGCAGGCTCGGACTGGGAACAATTTTCGGCCCTGGCATTTTTCCATCCACATCCCCCCCCCCGAAAATAAAAAATAAAAACACAGTCAAACGCGTGCATCTCCAATGTAAAACACATTATGAATACACATTGTGGATTAACTGATCTATAACTCATTAACACGGACGCGACAGTGGCTGCTGCTGCGTAACGTCCACACTCACCACATCAGCAGGGTTGCCAGATGTCACTGACTCACGTTTTCCAGCCAAAAAAATTTTCATAAACCGCCTGTATATATGAAATCTCGCCCAATTTGAACCGAAATCTATTGATCTCTTAGACCATAAATCTAAAGAAAAACATTTTTTTACCCATAGACGGCCATCCTAAACTGCCAGATTGGGAAACATCCCAACCTGGCAACAAAGCACGTAAGATGGGAAACTTTAGCCTTTAGATGCAAAAGCCCATCATGCACCACAACATATTTTAGCAAAATATTCAAACATAAATTCGCCAAATATAACAGAAACATTGTAGTTTGGTTTAAAGAAAGCATTTTAGTTTTATTATAATTTATTTTGTTGCAAGGATTTTACAGTTTGAAGAAATAGAAAATTACACCACATGCCAACCATCACAAGGATGTACATGACAAGGAAGGACTATATATACTGCATGCATCATTTAGGCAGTTAACATTGTATTATTTCTTGAGCACCTTGAGTTATTTACTGTCACAGGTAGGTGTTTCGGCTGGAGATTAAGTGTTGGGGCCGGCCCTCACACGCTGAAATTAGGGCCAGCCCACCAGGTAAATGCCCAGTAGCACAGATTAACAGTCAGAGCCTGTACTGAGGTGTTTTATGATTAAAACTCTAGCCTGTCAAAGGTAAGTATGAAACACCTTTTTTTCCTTTCTCTGCCTAAATGTGGCTCCGATCCAGCAAGGAAACTGCCTCATGGTGGGGCTCTTTGCAGCCAAAAGAATGCACCTATTGACAGCATTCTTTGCGAAGCAAAGAATGCTGTCAAAGTCAATTGTTCCCCTGTCCACCCCCCACCCCCCAATGTATGTGATAGATATGATGAACGGTTTGTACTAAAACTGTAATCTCGATTACAATGCAAATTGTAGTTGACAAAAAAGATTGATTGATTGATTATCATCCTCAGTTCTACCAGAATTCTACTATTGATTAAGAGCAGGCATCCCCAAAGTCGGTCCTCGATTGCAGCTGTCCTGCAAGTTTTAGAGGTTTTTCTGCTTTAGCAGAGCTGATTCTGATGATTGCAGGTCAGCAAAAGCCTGTTAATCAACTATTAGTGGCCCTCAAGGACTGACTTTGGGGATGTCTGATTTAGAGGATGGTTAATCTGGAGTAAAATTTAACCAAATTTAAAGGCTTCTCTTTATTTGCTGTAAGTACTGGTTGTGAATTGTCGACCCTCCGCTCAGACTACTTTTAATATTCTAGACAATACTTGCACCCTAGACCCAATCAGCAGAGATTAGGGGACAATGTATAAATACACCCCTCTTGGCCCATTTTTTTGTTACCGTGCCGTTTTTCCATCAACGGGAATTTATCATCTACTTACACAGCATACACTAAAATAGGACAGAACATGGGAATATGCTCATACACCTCTGGCCTACTGAACCCCTCTAGTGCCATATATCTTATCTGGATGTTTTCTCTCTCAAAAGATTTCACACCAACTTCATGATCATCAACCTCAGTCCTAACTTCTGCTTTCCCTCTGGTTCATTTCCTTTGTCTCTTGACAGGTCAGGAGCATAATGATTAGCTGGAAGTTTGTTGCAGCAAATATGCCAATCAAACTGACATGACTGACATAAGAGCCCCCAAGGTCAAAGAGATGTTGATAGCTTTGACATGATCTCTCCACTGAGGATGGGTCCCTTCTGCTGTGCGTCAAGAGTTATTGATTGTCTTTATGTCCCGCAGCACTTTCCAGGACCGTAAAATATAAATGCACTTCCCTCCATTCGTATTCATACACTTTAGTCAGATTGCAACCACAAAAAAGGCACATAATCAAAGGAATGGTATGAAAATGACAATTCAGTAAAAAAAAAATGAAAAATAAATAAAAATTATTTGTAAACAAGCAGACAGCCGAGGAACAAAGTTCAGTAGATTTAAATCATGGTCATGTTTAAAAGAGTACTCCAAGCTTTGCGTTTCCATAGAGCAATATTCAATCCCTGATTAAAAAATTTAAGCATCATGATCTAAATGTTTGAGTTTTTACAGCACTAGTGGCTTGTTTTTCTGACGGTAGGCTGCCGGGGTATGAGAGAGACATGTGACAAAGGACCACACGTCAGATTTGAACCCCGGTCAGCCGTGTTGAGGACTAAGGCCTCTGTAAATGGGTTGTGCACACTAACCACTGCTCCACCTGCACACCCTACCCTGCAAAGTAAATACCTTACTGTAACTGATAGGCTATGGAAGGAGAGGCAGCCAATCAGAGATGCAGCGAACTGACCCATGGTAACTCTGGAGAAGCTGCAAAGGTTTACGGGCCATTTCAGATAACACATCTATTAAGAGTGCTAAGAAGAAAGCACTCTTAATAAAACCATAAGATGTCCCAAACACAGCTAAGGCTACACTCACACTGCAGGCCTTGATGCTCAATTTCAATTTTTTGCGATATCCGATTTTTCTTTTTTTGCGTTGCCATTCACAATTCCAAATATATGCTACTTGTATGTGAACTCCTGTGTGAACTGCAAGTGTCCCACATGCGCAGTAGAGGACGCAATGACGTCACAAGTAACTAAACATGGGTGGTAGTGCTGAGGCGCATCTAGCGATCTTTCCAAACCTTAAAAACTGAAGATGGCTAAAATAGTTACTGCTCTCCGCATTATTGTCCACCATGGTTGCTGTTTTTCTTCCTGCTTCTGCACAGCAAGACGCAGAATAGTGACCTTTGTTGAGCATTAATGACGTTTAGGTCGGATGAATGCGACCTGGCCGTTCAGACACAGGTCGCATTTGAAAATATCAGAAAAATCGGATCTCTGTTGTTCAGACAGCCATGAAATGATCAGATAAAAAAAGAAAAATTGGATTTGGGTCACTTCAGGCTGCAGTGTGAACATAGCCTAATTGATGCATAAATAAACTTAACACTCTAAGTGGGGGGTTAGTGGGTTAGCAGCATCATGCTAGGTTAAAGCTTTTCTTTTGCAGGAACAGATATGCTGATTGAGGTTGAAGGAACAATTAATATTGCTAAAGAAAAGGAAACAATGGAGGAAAAATCTGAGAGACGCCACAGAGGACTTTAGAATAGGACAGAGATTCACCTTCTGCCAAGACAATGCAGCTAAGCATACAGCAGGATCTACAATAGGATGGTTAACATCAAAGCACACTCATGTGTTAGAATGACCTAAATATAGATCAAAACAGACATAATCCAATTAGGAATCAGTGGGATGACTTGCAATTCACAGATGCTCTCTATCCATTCTGAGTGTGAGCTGTTTTGCAGAGAATGTACAAAAGAATCAGTTTCTAGGTGTGCAAAGCTGTTAGGACCTTACAAGAAAAAGAGCTGCAGCTGTATGTGTAGTGTGAGAGATGGTTCTGTAAGTATTGACTCAGGAATGCTGAATACAGATGCACACATTACTATTTAGACTTTCTGGGTTAAATATTTTGAAAACCAACAATCATCCTCCTTCCTCACAACAAAACAATGAAAAAGATCAATGGTTATTTGATTACTTTTTGGCTTTTGTATTAGTCACTCAATGTTTTTTTTAGAGAATCCTAAACAACTGCAAACTACTCAACATCTGTTGTTCTTGTAAAAGTGCTAACTATAAATTATCATTTTATCATGTCAGCAGAGTGAAATGTGCTTTCAACAACATCACGGTGCTGAAATATACTAGCATCTATTCTTCTGCTCGCACTGTTTGTTGCTCCCACTTGAGGTAACGATGTGGGTTTAGATGTGCAGCATATTTTTTCTTCATTGTGCTACTTTGTTTTGAAATGTTAAACTGTTTGCAGGGGAGATGTACACACCAGCTGATAAACAGCAGCTGCATTTGAGAGTTTTCTGTCCCTCCCACGCATGCCTGTCAAATTGACCGTGAGTCTGCTGTGAGATGGCGAAAATGAAAATCCTCAAATATCAAGCAGAACTTTTGCTTTTTTTCTTCTCCTTTCTGCGAGAAATACCACCCGAGCTGAGCCTGTGGCCTACTGATGCAATGGGTGTGAGCAAACTTTGTAAAAACGCAAGTGATTCCTTATGCCTTCCCAATGATTTCCCCCCAATTTTCAGCTCAGTTGCTTTTCTTCTTGCTGTTTGCGGAGATCAAACTAAACCACGTGTTTGAGCTGAGCTCGGAAATGAATGCTTTAGCCGGGTAAACAGTGGAAAACGGTTGGGGAAAACACTTTAATTGGGATCCTGGGATTTGTCAGTGCACTCTTTAGTTTCCTGAGAAGACTGGGATAGGTCTCAGGGATATCAGTTTGGGCTCATTTAATCAGTAAGCATGGCCCGCAGCACCTTGACCCTAACAGTAATTTATCACTCCTCAAACACAGCTCTGCCAGCGAGCTGTCATTGGTGATAGAGAGAATCATCTGACTCCTTATAATGAAACCCGTTATTTCCCTGTCAGCTGTGAATACTTTTTCCCCCTCGCTTCTCTCTCTCATTCTCTCCTGTACTTTTTTTTTATTTATTTATTTTTTTTCTGCCCCAGTTATTGCCATGGCAACTGTGGATTCTGTATAGAGTAGCTGTTGAGGATGTAAAGTAGTTCCTGTGGTAAAATAATCTTGCAAATCCCCAAAACAAGAGCAGATGCAGTTGTATGAAGAGACGTGGGTTAGGGAATTTAGCATTTCAGGGATTATTCACGCAATCCCAACGCAGCAGCCTCTTAATCCATCTCTTCACGTAGGGAAGCTCTGCAGTACCTGTCATGGAGACAGCTTTTTATTGGCCTTATCGAGCCCTTTGTCTTTTCTTTATGGCCAATAGATCTTCATCTTATACTGGCAACTCTATGGACTGAGGACTGTGTTTTGGGCTCGGATTCTCCTCTCCCTGCCACCCAATTTGACGGCTGTCACCCGGCAGTGGCACAAATCCCGCAGGCCATTATGAGGCTGGTTTAATCCCCAGAACGCCAGCAACAGGAGCCTTTCAAGAAAGGTTTCGGAGCATGATACCCTGTCTGTCACATGCATCCATGAGCTTCAGGCGAGGCTGCAGTGCATTTTTGTGTTCCCACTCCATCATTGATGTCGTTCCTTATCCTCAGCCCTCTGAGGATACTACTGCTCAAGATCAATCACATGCTACATGTTCAGATACTTAGTCTCTTAGTTACAGAGTCTTAGTGAAGGCCATGATTGTTTGCAAAGAACGCCTTTTTTGTTTGTTTTTCTTTTGATTTTGCATGCCGTGATGTGTTTCTAAAAGAAAAACTACCAAGCCTTTTATTTGCAGTGTTTTTATGTATTCTGTATAGATCACTGCCAAAATGTCAGAGCAGATTTAGTTCCATGCTCTGTATTCTCTCTCTTTCTTTTAGACCCACATACTGGATTTGCATGAGTAAATCCTTCTAAAAGTATTCAACAAACAAGTTAATTTATTGAGATTTTATGTGAAAGACAACCGCAAAGTGACTGAAATTGCAAAAAAAAAGAAGTGAGATGAGACATAGTTTTCAAACTTTTAGTTTTCTGCAAAACTGAAAATAATGTAAAAGGATGTCTTTCTATGGTACTCCAGAATAAAATACAGTGCAAGCAGCTGCCTACAGATGCCACATTTTCAGTACAACTTTAACGTCAGTGGAATTTGATCTAAGTGTAACAATTGTATGGAAGCTAAGAAGCTCATTCTGACTCTGGAAAGGTGCTAAGATCCACAATTTATGTGGAAGGTTGAAATATTAAACAAACAGCACCATGAAAAACTTGAGAGACCAGGAAGATACAGCCATGAAGTGTAAACCAGGGTAAGTTGGGGAATAATACCAAAACATGTGAAAGTCATATGTGGTGAAGAATTAACAGAGCAAATTACCCTAAACACACACCAACCTCACAATAAAATACAGTGGTGTCAGCATCATGCTTTTGTAGTTGATTTTCATTAGAGGAGACATTAAAGCCGTCATAGTTGACCGATGGACAAGTAAGGCTAAAAACATGGCAATGTTGAAAGACAAACTATTAAAGGCTGCAAAAAACTTAAGAATGGTTCAACATTTATCTGACCAGCAGTGCCAATACCTTAGATATTCAGCCAATAGTAATAGATTACATTATATAGGAAGTTAGAATTACCAACTCAAAGTCCAGAATTACATCTACTAAAGAACATGGGGTGAGACTAGAAAAAAACGTAACATGTGCTTGTAAGGGCTAGTCAGGCCAGGCAGACTGGCTTACACCATAAACATGGTGTATCAGTCTGGAATGGAGCAGGTAAAGCCCATTTTTAAAGGTGGGACCAGGGTTGGATAAACAAAGTCAGTGGAACCATGCTTGAACCAATCAGTAATAACAACAGAAAGACATATTGTTTTTAAAGCCAGCTCAATCAGGACATAATAAAAGTCCCCGTTAAGCATTGTTAAATTGTATCATGGCCACAATCTTTCTGCAAACTATTGTGGTTGCAGAAAAGCACTGTTGTATTATGGGTAGTGAAACTTTGGGAAAACTCCCACCTTATGGACTGTCATTGATCCAGTGTTCTGTCAGATCAGCATACCCTTTGTCAATATGCATTTGCAAGATGTCAGATTTGCATACGTGTGTGCTAGTCCCATGTTTTCATTTAGTTTTGTACAACGAATACACTCTAAACTACCTCAACAGGCGTGTATCCAGTTACATGTACAAAAAAACAAAAAAATTCTAGGGACCACTACGGTAGTTAATCTGCAGATTGAGAGCAAAGTGCTCTTTTAGAAACACAAGGAACAATCATATCTCTGATATAAGATGGAGCTTGGCCATCCAATGATTTATGTGTGAGAAGGGGGATTTTAAATTCTGATGGGAGAGATTTGATCTCTTTTCATTTTAATCAGAACTCTGGCTGCAGCATTTTGGATCAGCTGAAGGCTTTTAAATACCAGCTGTGGACTTCCTAATAGTAAAGTATTACAATAGTCCAGCCTTGAAGTAACAAATGCATGGACTAGTTTCTGAACATCACTCCTGGACAGGATATTTCTAATTTTTGCAGTAGTCTACAGATGAAAAAGGAAATTCTAGAAACCTATTTGATATGGGATTTAGATGACAGGTCAGAGCTCAGATTATTATTTTAATTATTTTAATTTTATAATCTGAGCTCAATTTAATCCCATCCAAATTAAGTGGTTGACTAATCAGTTCCCTTTTTAGAGACTCTGGCCAAAGACTATAATTTACCATAACTGTTTAGTCTGCATCAGGAGCAGAAAGCTAAGAGTCATTCAGTTTTTTATGTCTTCAAGACATGCCTGTAACCTATGTAATGGGTTAGCTTCATCTGGAATTTATAGACAGACATAGCTGAGAATCATCAGCATAACAATGGAAATTAATCCCATACTGTGAAATAATTCTACCGATTAAGAGCATATATATAGTAAAGAGAATTGGTCCTAGCACTGATCCCTGTTGTACTCCACGGGTAACACTTAAGCATGTGGAAGATTTGCTATTAACGTGAACAAACTGAAATCAGTCACATAGTTAAGATTTAAACCAGTCTAGTGCTGTTCCTTTAATTCCTACAAAATAGTCAAGTCTTTCTAAAAGAATATTATGATCAACTGTATCAAATGCAGCAAGTCCATTATCTGAGGCCATGAAAATATCATTAGCAACCTTCTTCAGAGCTGTTTCAGTGCTATGATGAACTCTAAAGCCAGATTGAAACCCTTCAAAAGGTTCATTATGGTGTAAGTGAACGCACAATCCTTAATGACTATAGACCTGTTGCCCTGACATCCCAAATCATGAAGATCCTATTCTGTTGGTCCAACTGAGCAAGCAAACAAGCAACTATTATGCTATACAAGCTTATCACTATAGAGTTCAGAGTGTAAAATGCAATCAAACACCTGCTTCAACAAACCAACTATCATTTAGACAAGGTAGAAAGAACTGTGAGGTCCATGTTCTTTGATATTTCCACTGCATTTACCTCAATACAGCTGGATTTGCTTTGTCAGAAACTCTAGAAGACAGACCTCATCAATCACCTGGATCAAAGGCTACTTGATAAAAAGCAAAAAAATTGTGAGAGTGAAGGTGTGAACTGTATAATCAGGTAGTTGCTGGCAGCAGAAATGGGGGATCTGGAGCCAGTAAGTCATCTCTATGCCATGTATTTTTTCAGTCCACTCACTGGACCAGGTAAGTCCAATCTGCACAGGTTAATTCACTTTGCAAGTTGGACTCACCTGGTTCAGTGGCTGGGCAGAACAGACACATGGAATAGAGATGACTTGTTGGCTCCAGATTCCCCATCTCTGGCTGGCAGCACAGGAGCAAGGACTCTCATCAGTCCTTTTTGCTCAGTACACCTCAACTTTCAGTGCAAGACAGAGTCCTAACATTTGCAAAAGTACTGAAATAACTCTCCAGTTTGTGGCGGAGGTGGACGCCTCAGATTCTGGAATTGGACCTGTTCTCTCCCAAGTTTCCGGTACCAATAACAAGCTACACCCCTGTGCCTTTTTCTCTCGCAGGCTCACTCCAGCAGAAAGAAATTATGATGTGGGTGATCGAGAACTTCTAGCCATTAAATTGGCTCTGGAAGAATGGAGACACTGGCTAGAAGGAGCTGTAAACCCAGTTCAGGTTTGGACTGACCACAAAATTCTCTCCTACATACATTTGCTAAAATACTCAACCCCCGTCAGTCTTTATTCTTCTCCCCGTTCAACCTCTCAATCTCTTTTCGCCCTGGCTCTCGGATTGTCAAACCGGACGCCCTTCCTAGGCAGTTTTCCCCAGACGAATCTGAAGAGTCGGCTGCTCCCATCTTGCCTCCTAGCTGCTGCGCTGCTGCGGTAACCTGGGAGATTTAGGATTTAATCAAACAGCCTCAACAGACTGAACCAGATCCTGGCACTGGGCCACCCAATCATATGTATGTACCTACCTCCTTATGAGCCCGAGTTATTAACTGGATGCATTCTTTCAAGTTCTCTGCTTATCCAGGGATAAGTAGAATGGTTGCCCAAGTAAGTCTTTTGGTGGCCCTCCTTGTTGAAGGATGTCAAGGAATTCATTCTGGTCTGCCCCACCTGTGCACGCAACAAGCCCTCTCATCAACCACAGTCTGGTCTACTTCAATCGTTACCAATCCCCAAGTGACCCTGGTCTCACATCGCTATCGATTTTGTTACTGGACTCCCCACATCCAAAGGTATGACTACCATCTTCACTATCATAGATCGCTTCTCCAAGGCCTGTAATCACGTCCCATTGAGAAAACTACCTACTGCCCTGCAGACTGCACAGCTTCTAGTAAAACATGTCTTCCGCCTTCATGGGATTCCTCAGGACATCCTGTCTGACCGCGGCCCGCAGTTCATCTCCCAGGTGTGGAGAGGATTTTGCTCGGCGCTTGGGGCCAAGGTCTCTCTCACTTCCGGTTACCACCCTCAATCCAACGGACAGGTGGAAAGAATGAACCAAGAGCTAGAAACCACCCTCAGATGTCTTACAGAATCAGAGCCTTTGAACTGGAGTCAACTTTTGAGCTGGGTGGAATACGCCCATAATTCTAATGTCTCCACAGCTACTGCTCTATCTCCCTTCGAGATCTCCCTCGGATACCAGCCACCCCTGTTTCTCTCAGAAGAGGCAGACATCGCCGTTCCCTCCGTAAAACAGCCCATCTGCCGCTGCCGGACCTTCTGGAGAATCAACAGTGGGCTAATCGTAGGAGGAGAGCTGCCCCTTCCTCTCGCCCGGGCCAGAAGGTCTGGCTCTCCACTCGTGACATCCCCCTTAAATCCATGTCCAGGAAGATGTCCCCTAAATTCATTGGTGAGGTGGAAAGGACCATTGGGGAATCTGCATTTAAATGTACGTTCCACTGGTTTGTTGCATCTCCACACATGGACAGAAAATTAAACGAACATAAAAACAACTAACAACCTGATAAAGAAGGTCGGCTCCATTTTAAGAACTCCTCTAGAACCTCTGGAGATAATTTCACAAAGAATTCTAAATAAAATGAACATAATGAACAACTTTGAAAAATCCCCTTTAGAAGACTCTTCAGACCAAGAAGGTCCTTGCTGGATACAGCTATCGACATATATCTGCTCATTTTGGAAAAAAAAAACACAAAGTAAGTTACACAATCATTTAATTTCCCTTGGTATTTTTGAATAGAAATGAGACCAGGGATCTACAGTGAGAGTATATGAAATCATTTAAAAAAGGCTCCATCAAAATTCAAAACGGGCAGTCTCCAGAGAAACATGGTCCTGGACAATATTTGCCATTTCTGCATGAAAATAACTCAAACATATGGTTAGAAATTGCTTTACTATCATGAAAAATACAGATTTTGAAAAAAATGAGGTGTGCTACATACTCCATGAGAGGGGAAACATTTTTATTCCCCTAGAGCAAAATTATGTCACTTTATTCTAACAGACCTGGGGTTCTTGCTACATGTTTTTATCTGTGCTGAAAATTTTATTTCTAACAGGTTGTCCAAACAACTGTGCAATTGGTAAGGAGTTGGATGGATGTTCCCTTTTTTCACGTGCAGAAATCTGTATGCTGAAATAAAGACACTTTGATGTAATAGACAACTTTGAGAATCAACTGTTTAGGAAAGTGGTATTAGCCAAAAATATTATAACGTTTAACTGAATGTTTACTTTTAGAAAGCTTTAGTTTGCTTCTTTAACCCATTAGCTCCTACCGATTTATAGCTTGTGCAGAAACATATTGCATACCCAAACCCCATTGCCCAGTAAAATAATATTATAAACCACATATGCTTGTGATGTATAACATTTGAAAGCTAAGAATCCACTTGTCAAGGCTGTGAGAAGACCTGAACATTTTTATGAAAAGTCTTCTAACCCAGAGGAAAGGAAAATCTGAAAACAGATTTCCAAAATGTTTCATATACTTCTTCAAGACAACTATTAGATATGTGTGACACCAAAATGATACTAAGGTCTATTTCTACTGTGGCTGTTTTTACTCAGACTTATAATTCTCAGACTTTCTTAACTTTTGTGTCCCCTTTTGATCATCAACTAACCCTTATCAAAAACCCCTGGTCAAGATGGGTTTACTTCCAATTTCAATTTCCAAGTTTTCTGGAAAATCTTAAAATGATAATTGTTCAAAGCCTTCAAATAACGTATTGAAAGAGATAATTTAATGCCAACTACGAAACAATGAGTCACTACATTATTACCAGAAATAACAATAATCTGAGGCCAATAACTTTATTAAAAGTAGATTACAAATTATTCCCCTCTACATTCTCCAAATAAACAAAAAAAAAAAAACAGATTTTGGACAGAACCCAATCAGGATCTACTGTATACACAACAATATTAGGTCCTTCTTAACATAATAGACTATAATTTATAAATGGAAGATAAAGAAATGTTTCATATTTAGATTTCCACAAAGCTTTTAACTCTAGAGACTATCCCCTAATAATTAAATCCTTAGAGTAATTTGTCTTTGGTAAAAGATCTCTAAAAGTGATTAATTTAATGTATATGGATATCATTAGTTCAGTCCCTCTCTTATATGGGATGTCAAAGAAGTAATAAAACATTTAGGAATGACCAAGATTATATGGTAAATGAAGATTTGAAGATTTTGCCTGTCATAAAGAAAAGTAAGTGCATTCTTAATTCCAGGCTACAAGGATGTATGTCCATTTTTGGATGAATTTCAATCACAAAAATGGAGGCACTTTCTCAATTAACATATTCAGCTTTTTGTTTCGCTATCGCTCGGTTTTGTGATAGTGGCGTCGGATTCAGGAGTTCACCTGTAACTGGAGGGTTGAACCCACAACCCTCACTGTCTGTGAAGGGAGCTGATGGTGGTCAGAGGGCACAGTGGTGACTGTGGACCTCAGCCTCACTGGGGCTACAATGTGGCTTTCCATGATGGTGAGTGTGTGTAAATTCAAGTTTTGGAAGGTATCTCATTTAAATCTCAACTATGACTCCTGTACTGTAATATTAACGTCTCACATTATTTCTCCTAGTGAATTTTAGGAGAAACGCAGGAGAAACATTTGAGACAAAATAGAAAGTAAAAATGAGGCTGAGATGAGAATCTCAAATAGCTATAGAAGAGCAAACTTTGAGCAGTAACATTTTCCCCTGGCAGGTAATATAAAGTATTTTTGCTTTTCTCTTCTTTTGTCAATCCAAACACCCCCTTTGCCCTTGTGGTGGTTTCCATGAGTGCAGCAACAGAGCTTCTCCTAAAGTGTGAATGCTCTGATGCAAAACCTTCCTTTTCTTGCCTCCTAGAGTTGCATTTCCTAGTTCTTGTGGAGAATATAGCAGGCAATAGTGTGATAGAGGATCTGTGGTTGGAGCTAAGGATTAACACTTGGAGTCAGAGGCTAACTATAAAGGGTCAAAGACACCACTGGCAACATGCCGTGTCAGTCAGTAAGTCTGAGCCAGTAAAGTCTCTTTTGTTGATTATTGAGAAGAGTACAAAACATTTTTTGACATGGTGTCTTTTTGCTGCGCTGTAAATCATATTTCTAGTAATAATGTAGTAGTTTATATGTAGTAATACCGTAATATAAAGAAATAATATTTTCCTCAATGATGACCCTTGCGCATTGTGGAGTAGCAGTGAAAGGGATTTGTTAAGAGGACATATCAAATGGGAGACCATAGAGGGATATTTCCTTTTTTTTTGGGGGAAGTACCCATCTAATTTTGATTGAAATAAGCAAAAAAAAAAAAAAAAAAACACCCTAAATCTACCAGCTGTATTAATAATTAATAATTTTGGCCTTAACTTTACCTCAGGACCCTAAGAAAAACATATGGCAGCTCAGTTTTTCATTGTCACTGTAGTCTTTATATGAGAGGACTTAAGAAAAACTGGCACTTTTGGTAACTAAAACCAAGTTCACAGTGGACAAAATATGGTCATAGCCTCAGGGTTTAAGATTTGAAGCAAAAGCAGAAGTGCCTTAGAGGGAAATCCCACTGAAGACAGCTACCAGTTTACTCAGCAACAAAAACAACACAAAGAAATCAATGTTTGCAGTAGGCTCTCATTCAATAATACAGGATTGTTTATTGAAGTGTTCAGTTTATTGTGGCATCAACACTCTTATGATTGTGGCCTTCTATCTAAAAGTACTATCTAAAAGTTTGCTCATCCTAAAGCCTTCTAAGAACCCTCCCCATCACATATAAAATGTATTGCCTGGTGCTATAAGTTGTATGTCCTTTCAGCTGTTTTCTTCATCAGTTGTTGTTTACTAATCTGTGTCTCCATCCATGAAGTGGCTACAGTATGCTAATATCTAATATTTGGGAGTGTTTTGGTCACATTATTGATGAAATGTCTGCAGACCTGAGCCACATGGCTGCTGGCCATGACCTGATAATTTACAGATATGAAAGTTTTATGGATTTTCTCATCTTTCTTTTGACAGGACAGTGAATAGGGCATTTCTTAAATGCCACCAAGGTATTTTGCTGTGAATCAATGAAAATAGTTCCAACAGCTTCTTAAGTTTTAAAAGATTGCAGGATGATGATAAATGCTCGAAAGTCACACAACTTCGGTTCTCCACAAATGATAGCTTACAAATTGTTTATCAAGTTCGTACTCCTCATTGGATCTACATTTAATGTAAAAAAAAAAAAAAAAAAGTATTTCTCAATGAAGCAGGAATTAAACAGTAGCTATGTTTACACAAAGACTCGATTGAAGGCCTGATTAGATCAAAAATGTTTCATGTAAACATGTCAGATTGAATATTCTAATACGATTGGGTCAGATCAAAGAGAAATATCATTGACAGAGGCTTTTTTTTTTTTTTCCAATCGCTATCCCGTTTGGTGTCTATGTACACACCCATCCAGACCTTTGGAGTAAAATAATCTCCACCGTGCATGTGTGCAACTCCAGCGTGATGTTTTTCTCTTAACTCCTAAACTTCCTCCACTGGCTCCTCGTCCTCCTTGGTGGAGGAGGTGGCAGTAAATGTAATGTGTATCAATGTGCCATCCTACCCTCTAGCCCTGTAGCAAAGGTGCATTAGCATTACGTACTGCTGATACCTTAATTTAATAAAAATAAAAGCGTGGTTACAAAGTTTGGGCAAATGTCAGTAATGGAAAAACTACATCAACAGACAAGAGTCAAAAACTGAAGAAAAATAAATGTGAGAGGCAGGAAAAAAGAGTAGCTATAGTTGAAAGTCACATTTCTGAAAAATGTGACTGTTTCGCACATGCTTGAAGGATTAAATCTGATTGAATTCTTGGTGTATGCATACATAATGATCAGATCATTTTACTTAGTGTCTATGTAAACAGAGGTTTTGAATTTCGATCAATTGTGATTTAGATCAGATCTGGGAAATTTTCCACATGTAAACATAACTAGTGAGAGGACTGATAACTTAAACATATTGCAGCATCATGGTATCTACATGTACACGAAAAGTATTATCATCAGATTGCTTTTGTTTAAAGAGGAAAAGCTTTAAGCTTGTTTGCTAAATGCAGTATTATTCTTTATTCAATGTTTCATTGAATATCATTATTTATATATATATATATATATATATATATAAATTATTATATATATATATATATATAAATAAATGTTAGAACTGTAAATTTTACAGTCATTTTTTACTATTTCTCAAGGCTGCACTTTTAAAAGATGAAATTGTCCAGTGAGCTCTTTCCAAACGAAATTTCGTTTTGTTTTACACTTGTGTAAACAAAACGACAAATAAAATCTGTCTAAAGTCTAAAAAGTCTAAAGTCTAAATTTAAACATACTTGCCTGTAGTTAGGATAATACAAGGGTATAGGTTTGATTCAGCTTCGGTAGGGAGACTATTGGTCTTAAGTTTCATTGGTCTGATGTCATTGGTCCTTTGCTAAAATATGCATGCTCCTTTTTTAATGCCTGATGTGAGCATCAAGGCACATTTCCTTTAAAGAGAAAAGCAAGATTTCTTGCTACATTTATACAAATTTTATAAGCACTACACACAGTAGATGCTGTTTATCAGTTTTTAGAGGAATCACCAGCTCTGATGAATGTGGAGACTTTTTTCCACTTTAAAAAGGTTTGTATTTGAACTTACCAGTGACGTAAGTGATGTAAAACTCACTCTTATCTTTTATATGCTCTCTCTGTGTCATGAAACAAAGCAAAATAATACATTCAAGGGACTGCAAATAAATGTATTCATTTAACTTTTTTATTTGTGCACTGAAACTAGAAGAGGAACTGACACTGAGCATTTGAAATATCAACTTCACTTTACAAGTTGTACATCTGGGCTGTAGCTACTCTGGGTAGCCCATTCCATGTATTTTATCTAGGGCTGAAACAATTCATCGGATTAAGCGTGATTAATTTATTATTGAATTATGTCAACAAATATCGATTAATCATTAATTGGAATATAGAGACTCTAAAACTTGCCTTTAGCTGACAGAGCGACCCATTTAGAGCAGCAATTACATGAAAATAAACAAATGTTTTTGCCTGTCAATATTCACCATCCAGAACTCCTTAAGAGGAGTTAAACCTGGTTTGATTTCATAAAAATTCTTCTTTAAGAGACCTTTAGCTATCCTATTAATAATCGATTCATCAAAAAAAATTATCGGTAGATTAGTCAATTTAAAAAATAATCGTTAGATGCAGCCCTAATTTTATCTAAACATTCCAAACACTTTTCTTACCGGTACATCATACATCTAAAGTTGAGATGACAGCCAACCAAACAAACATGTTAATCAGGCAAACAACAGTAAAATTCATGTGGCATCATTTTTTAGCTCCAACAGAAATCACAGAATCCAATTACTGAACAAAATTAAACTCTTACCTGAAGCCACTTCTCTCTCTCCCTGTGCTGCAACATCACCACTTATTGTTTGAGTTGGCTATATTCAGCATTATCAAATACAAATTGATATTTATATTGTATATAAATAAAAGATTTGCTCCTTAATTTGTAATAAAAATAATTTAGACATCAACTGAATCTCTGTTTACCATAATCATATAATGTTACTATATAGTGTGTTTTAATATTAAAAGATTAAATGTAACCTTTTACATAATCTTATATTACTTATTGTCTGGCTGTTAAAATAGCTCCCTTTGTGTATTTTCTCTTTTAGTGGCTTCATCTACAAAGCACAACTCTAAGATTGAGCCTAAGTTTATTCAAATATGAAATCACTTTTAACAATTGTAAACAAAAATATAACACTATCTTATCTGCAATGTAATAATGTCCAAAATAAACAGCCAGATTCGATGTAAATACTGTTCCTCTGTTTCTCTTGCCTATTTCTAGAAGTAGAAATAGTCAATTACTGTAAATAGTACTACTATGTGGAACACTAATTATGCTTTCTATACAAAAAATAGCAGATGTTTAGACCCCATCTCGTGTTGTTATATATCTATATATTTATATCTATAAAACAATTAACACCTGCTTTTTATACCTGAAGTGCCTCAAAGCTTCGTCAAAAAATGAAAACAGTAACAAAGGGGTATGGATTAAATGAAAACCCTCACATTTTCTTTCTCAATTGACTGTGGCTAAGAATCAGAAACTTTGATAGCTTACAATCTTTGCTTGTCCATTTTTCCAGCAGTCTTCAGAACTCCTGTTTGACTAAGAATATTTAGTTTTATAAAAAAAAAAAAAAAGGTTTTTGTTGATAAAATATGTTATACTTCAGAATTAAATATTATTTTGAGATGCTAAAGCTGGATCCACAGATCAACACTCTCTCTGGCTTATTTACACAACTGCAATCAGCAGCTTTCACCTGTTTTAGCGTAGGTAATATTTCTTAATTTGGACTAGTTCCGTAGCCTAATAATAATTGTGGTAATCGTGCTATTCTAGCGTGCACTTCAGCATAGCACAGTTACTGACTTTAATGGACAGGAAAGACCCGGTACAACACCACTCAGTCTGAGTGCCTGCATAACAGCGGCAGCAGCAGCTACCAGGCAGCGAAGCTGGGGGAGGAAAAGAAGCGACTGTTGCAACAACGCTGTATTGCCAATTATAAACATGTTATTCACATCGAATTATTAGTACGGACAAATAGGTCAGTGTAAAATTTTGGTAGAGACATGTCCCTATAGTCCCTATGCAAACCTATGCCCATGGGATAATATAATCAAAAATCAGAGCCTACAGCCTAAACTTAACGCTAATTCTGATATTTTGAATTGAAAAGCTTCCTGGATGGGAAACGAAACCTATTCAAACTTGGAAACAAAATCCAGTGAATTGTTTTCTTGAACCTTTTTGAAACAGACCAACAGATTTAATCCAAGTAGAGATGAGATCATAATGATTAAAATGATAAAACCAATTGAAATAAAAGTGATTTTAGCCAAAGTAACATGACTTTTAATTGGATGTTCATATTATACCATTTTGTACCTTTTGCAGAAAAATACTGCATACCCAAATGCCACTGGCCAGTGAAATAATATTATAATATTATTAGAATATTATAATATTATGTATCTCATTTGAAAGCTGAGAACCAACTGGTCAAGGCGTTTCCATCTTCTCAGATTCTTGGACTATTAACGTTGGACCTGAGCGAATGGGACTACAAAGTAATATAAGGAATTCTGCATGAAGCAGTCTGGCAAGTTTCTAATTTGTTAAAAGCATTAGCAACAGATTAACTGAGACAGAGCTTCATGCAAACCTTAAATAAGAACAGTAGGCACAGATACTCTGCAGTCTGAACTTCAAAATTTAGAGAAAAGATTCCTAAATAAAAACATTTTTAGTTTAGTTTAGTGCTTTTAGTCCCATTCTATATTTCAGAAAAATGCCTACATTTCATTTTATGTTTGCAACATTTAACAAAGCTGTCATAATATTATAAAATGATCATATACATATTATCCACTGTCTAGAAAATACAAATTCATAGCTGTTAAAATTGTAAAGATAATCATTGTCCTTCTATCTGATGAAAGTCCTTCAGAATCCACAGTAAAATTCAGTAAAAAGAGTTAACTAAAATCAATAAATCAGCCCGAGACTCTCTTCTTATTGTTGATCCCAGTTTTTTTTACTATTATTACCTTACTTTCCAGCCGCTCACCAGCCCCTTTGACAAAAGATGACCTGTAAGTTCACTTTGCAAAAACAGAAAAACATGGGTACAACAAGCTGAGTATAACCAGTTGTTTAGGCTATCTGCTCAGGTAGCCGACTGAAAAAACCTCTCATAGCTTCCCACCTGTAGTCTTTACATAGCCTTACAGTAGCTTAATAAGAGCAATGGGTGGTTCTTATTACATCTAAGTTTTTTTCCGCTTTCCAAAGTGACTATTTTCCCTTCTTTGTAGCAGAGGGGAAAGTGCAGGTGCCTGTTTTCACTCAGCTAACTGCCAGCAACAAGCAGGGGTGGGGCATCTGTATTTATTCACTATAAATCTGGGAAAAAAACAGCTGACTTTCGAGTAATTCTCTAATGCCTTTAGAAAAAGGCTTAAATCAAATGAAAATCAATATGGAAAAATTAAGTGAGACTTTTTTTCAATATGCTTCCATACTGACCAGTAGTCCACTAATGTTTTTTTTTCCTTCTAACTATTAAACTTTCATTTCAAAAACTTTTTGCCTTTTTGTCCTGTTTTGTTGACTTTTTAAATTTTCCTCACTAATGAAGACAACGAAGATATGCAAAAACAAGCCATTTATTATAATTCCTAGTCGTCCTCCCTCTGTTCCTCTTAAGTCTGCCGGTGCCATGTTGCCCCGGGTACATTGATTGATGGGCGGCTTGTGACCTACGATAGACAGAGCCACAATTAAAGGGCGACTTATCTACCAGCTGTGAATCTCAAAGATAAATGCTGATAGCACTCAGCCCTTTGATGTTCAATCATGCACTCCACGCCTTGGCCTCAGCTTGTGTCCCCAGATTGACTGATGCACATTTGAATATTTTTTTCCAGCAGGTAAACATTAACATTCAGTTCACCTCCTCATGCATTCCTTCTCATTCTGAGTGTAATGTTGTCTGTGTGTTTCTCACAATGAAAAGGAGCAACTAATTTAGGTGCGTTCATCCCCCCACTGCGTGCCAGTAAGAGTAAAGTAATGAACATCCCATTATTTCTGAATTATTCATTTCTCTATATGAGTTTTACTTTTTTTTCTTTTGCTTTATTTCCCGCTGCTGTCTCCTCTTAATGTTTCTTTCTGTTTTTTGTTCCCTATATTTTCACTTGGCTCCATCCCAAATCCCTTCGATCTCTGTTGGAGTATACCATTATTTGCTGTTTTCTCTGGGGGTCGCAAGATTGTTTTATTTGTCCGTTTGCTTGTTTGCATCTCCTGCCATGTTCGGACAGCTATTCTTTTTCCAAGGTGAACGAATCGATATGTGATTTTTTTTTTTTTAAATACAGTTACCAAACCAGTGCAGTACCAGTGGAGATGCTTGTCTTATTCAGATATATATATTTTAACTTAAATACAGAAAACTTTTTATTAGTTATTTGGGGAAAAAAAGTTTTCTTTTGCTTTACATCGTCTATTCATCATAAGCCACATGCTTTCATACTGATTTGATTTTGTACCTTGCAGCTCTTTAACAGATTGTGCTAGTTGAACTGGCCCTTTCTGCCCACATATCTTTACTTATGGACATGTCAATTTTCACAGCTCCAGCACGGATGTCAAAATGTGGCTAATGTGTTGACGCCTTTGGTTTCAGTAAGATTTAGACTCAACCCAGTCACAGGAATAGATTGCCTGCTTTACTGCAGCACACTGATAAGTCCAGAGTTCAGATCGATAAACAGAGTGTTCACACAAGCATCTTCTCCCAAACACAAACAGGTATAAAAGAGGGATGTCTGGTCCATGTTTTACAGATAAACGAGCATGCATGCACATGCATTTACCATAACAGGTTCAGGCTGTTGGATTCAGCTGGAAGTAACAAAAAAAAAGGAAAGATTAAATGTCCCTTTAGTTAAAGCTGAACCAATCCTATACCAGTTTTTAGTATATACTGACACAAAAAATCTAAAGATAACCTTAAATAGACTGCCTTAAAAACTACTGCAGACGTTGGTGAATGAAAATTTATGTAGTATTGGAAAAAATGTGTTTCTAATAACACAGCAAGGGAAAAAAACACATTAAGCTTACAGCAATGAAAATAAGTACTTGAAAACCCTGCTACTTTGCAACTTCTCCCACTTAGAAATCATTTAGGGGTCTGAAATGGTCATCATAGATGCATGTCCACTATGAGAGACGTGATCTAAAACAAATAAAAAAATCACTATGTATGATTTTTTAACTACCGTATTTATTTGCATGCTATAGCCGCAAATAAGTAATTGAACACCTGAGAAAATCAATGTTAATATTTGGTACAGTAGCCTTTGTGTGCAATTACAGAGGTCAGACATTTCCTGTAGTTTTTCACCAGGTTTGCACACACTACTGGAGGGATTTTGGCCCACTCCTCCACAGAGCTCCTCTCCAGATCTGTCCGGTTTCCGGGCTATCACTTAGAAAAATGGAGTTTGAGCTCCCTCCAAAGATTCTCTATTGGGTTAAGGTCTGGAGACTGGCTAGGCCACACCAGAACTTTGATATGCTTCTTCCAGAGCCACTCCTTGGTTAAATTGGCTGAGTGCTTCTGGTCATTGTTATATTGGAAGACACAGCCTTGACCCATGTTCAGTGCTTTAACTGAGAGACAGAGGTCATTCCCCAAAATCTTGCAAAACATGGCCCTGGTCATCTTCTCCTTAATATGGTGCAGTGACACTGTCCAATGTCCAGAAAAACACCCCCACAGCATGATGCTACCACTCCAATGCTTCACAACAGGGATGGTGTTCTTGGGATGGTACTCATCATTCTTCTTCCTCCAAAAACGGTTAGTGGAATTATGACCAAAAAGTTCTTCTTTGGTCTCATCTGACCACATGACTTTCTCCCATGACTCCTCTGGATCATCCAAATGGTCATCGGCAAACTTAAGATGGACGTTGACATGTGCTGGTTTAAGCAGGGGAACGTGCCATGGATGATTTCAAGCCACAAAGTCTTAATGTATTACCAACAGTAACCTTGGAAACGGTGGTCCTGGCTCATTTCAGTTCATTGGGCTGATTTCTCACCTTTCTTAGGATCATTGAGACCCCACCAGGTGAGATCTTGCATGGAACCCCAGTCGGAGGGAGATTGACAGTCAGGTTTAGCTTCTTCCATTTTCTAATAATTGCTCCAACAGTGGACCCTTTTTTCACAGAGCTGCTTGGAAATTTCCCCATAGCCCTTTCCAGGCTTGTGGAGGTGTACAATTTTATCTCTAGTGTCTTTGGACAGCTCTTTAGTCTTGGCCATGGTAGTAGTTGGATTCTTAATGATTGTATGGGGTGGACAGGTGTCTTTATGCAGCTAATAACCTCAAACAGGTGCATCTACTTTAGGATAATTAATGGGGTGGAGGTGGATATTTTGAAGGCAGACAAAAAGGTCGTTAAGGGTGAGACTTCTAGCAGATAGACAGGTGTTCAAATACAGATGCTGCACCATACAAATAATAGTTAAAAAAATAAGTTGTAATTTCTAGATTTTTTTTTAGATTATGTCTCTCACAGTGAACATGTACCCATGATGACCATTTCAGAGTCCCTCCATGATTTCTAACTGAGAGAACTTGTAAATTAACAGAGTTGAAATATTTATTTTCTCCCTGTATGCTGCTAACCCAGTACAAGAAATGATCCAGACCGTCAGTAGTGGTGTTTGCATGAATGGTTAGCCTTTTCTTCTGCCTCCCAACCCCTCGTTACACTCCTTGCTATAAAATCAAACATCTCAACTTAGATCTTTCTGCCTACGACATTAACTGTTATTAGTGCCACATTACTGTTGTTACATTTTGTGTTTTACTAAAACAGTTCAGATCTGTATTCGCTGTAAAACAAAGTTGACTTTGTCATTTACATCTTTGCTCTTGCTAAAAAAATGCAGGCCTAGACACACACATATTTAGAACAAAAAGGCAATTTAGAGAAACCAGCTGACCTAATAGTTAAGTTTTTTGGCAGTAGAATGAAGCTGAAGTACCCGGAGAGGTAATGAAGCTTGCAGGGAGAGCATGCAAACTCCATGCAGACAGAAGCATATGTTTACTGGGTCAAGCCAAGGACTGTTTCCTTGCATTGTAACAGTATTAACAATTGCTCTATCTTATTTAGCAAATATCCAGGTGTCAAGTCTCACCAAAGTGATTTCAATTTCAAACTGGAAAACCCCTAGAGGGATTCAAATCAGATTTTCTTAATAAAAGTAAAATACAATCAGAAAAATCCCCCAAAAACCTAAATTAGAAACCAAATTAAACACAAATATATTTCCTTACAGTATAATGCTTACACTGTTCAAATAGGGGGATATAAAATCACTATTGGTTTTTAATTCAAATGGGCAACAGAAAATGGAATGGAATATTTTTTTTGTCTTGCAGAAAGTAGTGGTAGTAATACTCTGTGTAAATGTTTTAAGAAATCATTAGAACTTCAGCAAATGTAAGGATATATAAACACAGAAAGTACGTTGGTTTATCTGCTTGTCCCTAATAATGTCATTCAGCCAGACCATTCACAATATCTTTGAAAAAAAAAATAAACTGAATCAGTGGGCATCATGCAAATACATTTTTTTGGAGTATATTTTTCTAACCTTTTCTCCTACAGTGGACTTTTGCCAATGGGCCACACCAGATTCAACAAACGCTCTTAACTTCAGTGAATGATTGTAAATGATCCTCATGAACGTGATGCAGTCCACCTGTGCGTAAGTGAGCGTGCATTTCCCCAGAAATGTAAATGTGCATAATTACCGGTAAACGGTACCAATAATGCCATAAAAGGCTACATATCAGTGGGAGGGCTACGAATTCCCACGCTTGTCAGAAGGTGTTTATTCATAGAAATGGTATTGAAGGCGAAGAAGAAAGAGGTCTACGGGTTTGGAAATCGATGATCTGCTGACTGAGGGCTGAGCAACAGAATTAAAAGACCAGTAAAGCCAGGCAGTGGGAAATAAATCACAAAAGCTTTAGATGCAGCGTTGCACTGTTAAGGAGTAAAAATGAAAGAAAAAAAAAGTTAATAAATGACATAAAAAGAAAAAATATTTTACCTGAAAGCACTCAATGAAAACTACTGATGGAGGCAAGAGGTATAATATATGATTTAAATATTTAAGAGGAGTTTGCTATCAACTAACTCAACACAACATTCTGCAACTTACAGCACATGCACACCTGTACTGTACATCTCCAGACCAAGTCTTTCATCTGTTCATCACTCCTTGTCCATCTCTCTCATACAGCATAAAATACTGCAGCACATAAAAGTCTTATTGGTGAAACTCTAATTTGATTAATTCAGACAGAGGCAAACATTCCACACTTTATGTAGGCATAATAACAAAGCCAATGAGCAGCCATGAAGTGAAATAAATGCAAGGCTTATTAGGTTTTAGTGGAGCTTTGCTGAACTTTCTGTCCATTTTCTGTTCCAGATGATATTTCAATGGTAAGTTGATCTCTGGCTGTTCTTATTTTTGATGAAATGAGAACAAATGAAACCAGTGTTCCCTGGATACTGACATTCCAGCTGTAGGTGTGGTGACCGATAGGTCTGTCATCAGCAAATAAACATTTATTTATAATTGCAAAGTTGTACAATATATGTATAATGATGCAGTGCAATGAAATGTATTCATTTTGTGAAAAAAAAAATGATTTAAGAACAAACTAAAGAATGAATTTGAAAAGCTAAGTTTCGAAACAATTTTATGATGGGCCAGCAAAGAGTGGCTCCACCTCTCATATGTTCCTTTCAGGTTGGTGACCCTTCCTTACCTCATTTGTTCAGAAGTTGTTTCTCCCCTTGCACTCTTTGCTCATCTGTTCTGAATACTTCAGGCCAAAGATGATGGTTAGATGATAATTATCTAATTATACTTGTATATATCTAAATATAGTTTGCAGTTTCTCAAGTATTAATTGAGAAACAGCTGATGACCCAGGGGGAAGTCCACCCAAAGACAGAAAAAATACTTACCTCTTTGAACAACTGAGAACTTCATTTTATGCTTTTCAGACTAACTTTTCACTAAGTACCAGAGTTCTTTTAGAGCTCAATCATAATGAGGGATCCGGATTTAAAGATGTGGGCAAACCTTATATTACCTTACATTATGAGGTAAAAGGAAAATGACAGATCTACAACATTCAGTGGGGTCGGAAAAGTAAATATCCTATCACATCCCTTCTAATATTAACTATGAGTGCTGATTTTTAATCAATTTATTTATTTCATTAATACTTTAATTAACATTCTGTTAAGCAGAAGCTGTTTTCCAGTTTTAGACGTTTTGGTAAGAGGCTACACTCCTTTACACTCAAAGCTATTTCAGCAATCCTGTCATGGCTCTGCCCTTTGTGGTCTTCTTTCTGAGTTTCTTTTTTGGTTTGCAATTAAACTGTTATTTTTGTGTTTTCTTGGTCATTAAGTTATTTTCCATTTTGTATTATTGCAGTTGTTTTCTAGTTATATTAATTAGTTATAATTAATATAAGCAGTGTTTTATTTTTGCTCTATGTTGCCCCCTTGTGCCAGTCTCCTTACCCTAGCTTCTAGTTGCTTCTATCCACACCTGCTCCCTTTTAGCTGATTAAGCCCAGTCTTTTTTCTGTCTCCTTTATGTAATCTTTCTGTGCATTTCCTCAGTGCTGGTTTCTCTCCATTGCTTACATTTACTGTTGTGTGTTTCTCCCTTGTGCAGGCATCCCCAAGTCTGTTCTCGAGGGCCGCTGTCCTGCAGGTTTTAGAGGTTTCCCTGCTTCAGCACAGCTGATTCACATTGATAGTTGATTAACAGGCTTTTGCTGAACCGCAATCATCAGAATCAGCTGTGCTAAAGCAGAGAAACCTCTAAAATCTGGAGTTTGTGATTCTGTTGTTATCTGCATCCAAATTAAATCTGCAAGAACCCATCTCTGCCTCCTCGTCTCTGCATTTGGGTCCTCAACCAACCTCCACCCAATCTTGATCAATCCTTTTGTTTGTAGAAACTTTCAACTTTGTCTTTCAGATTTTTTCCCCCTGTTGTTAAGTAGTAAGTAAAATCCTGTGAGACCAGAACAGACCGTATCTGTTGTCCTTTGCAAATATTAATAAATGTCTCTTGAATGAAGAATGGCAAATGTCAATTCCTTGTTAAATAAGACTTAAACCTTTTTCTCTGACAGAAAAGTTAACACTGATGTTTTATGTTTTTTTTTTTATGTTTTTTTTTTTTATTAAACTCATATTTAGACCACATTATATCTGATTTGTCAAGTTAATTATAAAAAAAAGAAGAGATGTATTTATAACAAGATATTATCCACCAAACAATTTGAAGGGGGCCCTGAGAACATTATAGAGGGGGTTCAGCCCCCCTAGTGACGCCACTGCTGCCACCACTTTGCATTCTGTGAAATCACTTCCCCTCTTCTTTGCTTCTTTTCATGGCTTTGGCTGACGACATGTGGCTCAAATAGACTTTGTATGAAAATGATTAATTGGGAAAGTGTCCACGGCCGCCCATGGGTAATGATGAGAGCAAAAATCTGGCTATAGCACAGAAGTACAATTTCACGACCACTGGGATTTGTAAAGAAAGAACAATTTGCACGCATGACTCTGGACTCCTGCTGAAATGAGTTTGTCTGAGTGAACACAGAGTTTTAGAGTAACATCTGCACATGGATCTTGTGCATTTGGAATAAACAAATAGGCTTCTTTGCTACATCTGTTTTTCTATTTTTCTCATAATGTAACTCAGAAAATCCAGTAAAAGATCATTAGGCGTCTGTGAGAGAGACATGTGGGGATGTCATTTGCCTTATTCGATTGGAATCCACTCAAAAGGGGAGGCTCTCAATTATGATAGTCCATTTGAAAGGGTAATGAAAGTACTGCTCCATTAGTATCTTTTGGGGAGTACTGCAAAGTCCAATGATCATCTTTAGTGTTGCAGTGCCCTCTGAATGCCACTGAAATTACAGTATACAGGGGCCTATTCAATGGAAAGCTCTAATCACATCTTTAAATACTGTACCACGAATGCCCTGTCTTCTATTATTTCTGCTTTCTCCCTTTAGCTTTTCATCTGCTTATCTCTTTTCATCTATGTATCAAACATAACACCATGTATTAGGAGAATTCTAGACTTGGTGGGTCTAAAAGAATAGGAATGATAAAAAGCCCTGTCAGTTCAGATCCATTTTCTGCATGCACTGATGCTGATGAAATGAAGTGTTCCCATTGACCTTTTCGATGAATCCACTACATTATCTAACATCTTGAGAGGAGAGATTATTATGCGTTTTAAATAAAATGCAATTTACAAATTCCCCGTTTAGCGTTTAGATTTTTTGTTTCAGTTTTTCTTTTTTTTTTTTTCTCCCTAAGGACTCACACTTTGACCATAACAGATGTGAATACCGAGGTGCTTAAGTTTCTCATTTGCCTCAAAATTATTTCCTTGGAGGGGTTGCATCGACTTCGCTGACATTCAATCACATTATTTTGCCACCATGATTTGCTGGCCACCTGTGACCTGAACTGCACATGCCACAGTGCATGAGAAACGTAGTGTAAATCAAAGCCCCAGGACACCACATACCTATCTGCCAACTGCAGCTCATGTTGAGAAGCGACGTTCGGCAGCTTTTGGGTAAACAAAGCAGACGCTGTTGCACATGCAGCACTGTGCTCCCTCCTTCCGTATTTTAATTTGATTTCTTTCATGCCACCTGCGGGGTGATGCTGCAGCGCTCATATGCAGCTGACGACCTGTTACTGCAGGGGTGTGATAGAGAGTAAGCTTATAGCAGCTGTAACATTTTTTTTTTTTTTTTGAGGGCATGGTGGCCTGCAGGTAAGTGATTTACAGAAAATCAGGTTGACACTCTTGAATCCCCCCGCTGGAGAGGCATGGGCCAAGGACAAGTGCTTGTAATTTTTTCTGAAGTGTCAGCATTTCTCCAAATAGTTTACCATGGGCTCTGCAGGGGTAAATTCACACAGTTTTCAAAGCTGAAATTATTTATTCCAAAGGCATTTCTTTTGACTCTTGGACCTTTGAAATAGTCAAAGATTGCTGTTTGTAAGCTGGTCTCAGTGTAACTTCCCTCCAGCCTTATGCTTTACCCCAGTCTGGATGTTTTACCCTGTTTATACTGGACTGATTGTAGCGTACATGGCTGATTTAACACAGTTTATGGATAAAAGGGAGAATATCTGTAGAGCTTATACTAGCTGGACATTTATAGAAGGAAGAAATTTAAATCTAGGCTTGTTTGTGCAACATGCCCTGATTTTTCATCAGTTTTATCAAGCAAAGTTGATTTATAAATGTATAGCTATTAAATTCCCATGATAACATTTAAGACAATTCTAGGTAAATTGAACCATATAATCATACTGCAAAAACCCATCGCAGAGAAAAAAAGAATCTTATAGATAAAATGTATGAATGGTAGTTGAAGGTTTCTCAAGAAATAGAGGCCCAGAAATAAACAGCCCTGAAAGATTTATATTAAACTTATTTTCAAATAACCAAAAAAATATGATGAAAAAACGAGACAGTAAAAAGAGATATTATGAAGGCATGATTATTTTTTCCCTAGTCGTTTATTTTCATTTTATAAAACAGACATGTAAAAAAAATATTTATAGACTTAATAATGATATTACAAAACCCCTTTGTGTGTATTACAGGTGTAAGCCTTTAAGGTTGTAAGGCATCCTTGCTATCATCCTGATCTTTAGCATCTTCCAAAGCTTTTGAGATTCAATTCTGGACTTCGGCTGGGCGGCTCAAACATATGAAAATGAACATTCGGAAAATAAAAGATGGTGGTAAAAACTACTAGTGTGCTAAACTGTTTATGCTTTTATGTCTTTTTTTGGGTGGGGGGCAGTAGGTTTTATAATTTAACTTTATTTATGATAGATTTATAGAGAATAGTTTTGTTTTAACTCCCCAGGATGCTGGGATTTTGTTCTATAGTTGAAAGGAAGTAACACAATAATGAAAGAGCACAGCGAGTAAAGAAACTTGAACCTGTGGACCCTACTCTATCATTAAAGTCTGTTGCTTGGTAGAGGTAAGGCTTGTCATACCTAGTGATGTTAAAGAAATAAAAGCTTTAGCTTGGCATGATTTTACAATAATACATGGTTAGTAGGCAGTAAGGGCAACCGGATGACTTTCATGACATGGCTTTGTTCTACTAAAAAATACCAACCAGGGAAAAGTAGCATTTTAAAAGTGATGTTTTCTCTAGGCTCCTCTCGAAAGACTTGCTGTCCATGGCTCTATGTAGACATGTTTTTCTGTTCCTTCTATTCACCCAGTTCTACTTATACAAACAATGTAGCGTACTATTTTTTGGAAAACTTTGTTTCAATACATGTTTTGGTAGCTGATGCATTAGTCGCCATTCCTCGATTACTTACAACGGAGATCAACTGTTATCTCTCAGTACATCTGCTATTTTATGCTTCATGCAGAAATATACATGCAAATGTTTTGTATCTGAAAAGTGATTCTATCCGTTGCACATTTTTTTTCAATCCATATTTGCTATTTCCAAAATTGCATAGCATTTTTTTTTTCTTTCACTGTAAATATCTCCATACTGTGAAGTCTCTTATTCTTACTTCCTGTTCTTATATTTTTATCATTGTGCAAATTTGTGCGTTTCCATTTGTCTGCCACTTTGCTGCTGATACACCTGAATTTTCCCACTGGGGGACAAAGAATATTTCTATTTTATTCTTTTCTTATAAGGTCTCCTAAAGCGGTTTTGTTGGTGTAGTCATACATAATAAAAGAATATGAAAGGTTGTGCCACTAGTTTTGCATGTTTAAGTACATTTTCTGAAATCCCCACATCCTAGTTTGATGACTGCTATTCAGAATTAACCAGTAATGTTTCAGCTGCAGTTCAACACAGCAAGGGATCGAAGGGTTGGAAAAATAAAACCCCTGACCATGATTGAAGTCTATGCATAAGGATTAACATATTAAACACACATGTCAGGATAAAATAATATAGAGCTATTAAAGAACCATTACATGTCTTAAAACGAATAATGCTGACATGTTGAGTTTCTGAATTGATGACCTGACCTGAATATGAGAACAAACTGGCCGGCGTAGGTTGTGTGCTTTAACAGACAGACCTGAGCAGCAGTCAGCCTCAAGTCTGGCTCTGTCCAAATGAAAAGAAATTCACCTCGCTGTTTCTTCAGCACACAACAGTTCTAAGGCATTGTGCTGCTATTTAAAGAATAGAAAGCAGAAGTTGGTGGGAGAATTTCAAGCCACCAAAGATGTGATGGTATGACACATGGACTGCCACCCCCCACCTGTTTGAGGCAACCATCTGACAAACAGGGAGGCACAGCCATTCAGTGGTATGAACAAGCAAAAAGTTTGGTTATACTTTAAATATAGCAGGGTACTTATAGTAAAACTTTACCCTATAGTGAATCACGGTTTCAGATTAAAGCAAATGAACATTAGGTTGGGACTAACCTTTATTTTAAAGCTTAATCCCAACCACCTCTCATGTTTGGTTTGCTAGATGTAGAACCAAGATGTGGACAGAAACTGGGAATGGGCAGAAAGAGTTGCATTTCCATCAGCTTTGTCTAGTGCGAATTTTGAAGTATTGCGTCAGAAAAGCCAAATGGAGATGGGGAAAAATCCAAAAAACTCCCTCAAATTCGCAAAAAAAACGTTTTAAGCTTGGTTGGGGTGGTTTTTGTTTTTTTTGCGAAAAAAGGGGTTGATGCTAAAAACGGGAAATGGAAACACTTTCTTCTAAACAGCTTTGATGTAAGTGAACTTTCACCTGACATAATTGATGTTTCTGATGTTGGGGCCCTTCTCAATGCTCTTATTCTGCTATTAAACATGGCTCCAAACAGCATTGCATCATTACTAGCAGACATGTTAAGTTGAGCATACACTGTGTGATATTTTAAATCCTGCACGTAGCTACAGCTCAAACTGTATGACGAAACTGCAGGGTTTAAAGGTTCACAGCTCATGATACATGTTATCACACTGTGCGGCCCGATGCTCCGATGTAACCTGATGGCCGACTATATTTCAAACATGTTGAATTTTCTCCCAACCTTACGATTTCTGATCGATGGCTGCACAACGCACAACAAGGCTGAAGCTCGGCCCGATCGAAAAAGTCTCGCACACCCGGAGAATCGGCCCGAAAAGGGAAACAAATTGTATTGTGTATGAACAACTAGCCCGACAGCAACACATTCATTAAACCTTCCTCCATTACTGATCTGTGGTCAGTGCTGGGTTGCAGACACTACTTCCTGTTTATTTAAAAAATGCATTTCAGTTGGATGGAAACATAGGGGGCTATTGTTTGATGATTTGCACAAGGAAACCAAAACATGTACCACAGGCAGAGCGATGTAAGGAACTATGAAAGGAGTAAAACCCAGGAAGCTGATATTACTGAGGGAAGGGTGGAGAATGACATTTGATATGGAACAGCTGGAAGCAAATAGTACTGAGCAGAGGGAGCTGAGAGGAAAACTAATTGACAGGACAGTAAACTTTGAAGTGATAGTGATACCAATACAATAATATAAATTAATCTAAATGCAACCAAGATATAAATAACCACAATATCCAGTTTTGAACGTTTTTAGACACCTTTAGACACATTGGTAAAATATAGTTTTATGCATTAATTTTGATTTTATTTTGCTCTATTTTAGATTGTTTTGTATTTACTGTATTTTAGCGCCCAGAGCAAGTTGGAGCCTATCTAATGGTCTCCCCTGGCCTTTGGAGCCGATGTTGCTCATGTATTAGTTAGAAGATGAATCATACCTGCAGTCTGTTAGTTTTGGTCCTGATTATTTAAATAACAGCTCTCTATACACAGATGGATAATTAACAAAATAGCACACATCATATCATCACCAGTTAATGCTCCTGCTGTGCACCAATCTTAGTTATTTTTGATCATAATGAGCCTTTTAAGTTCACCTGTTGGTTTTTGTGATTTCTCGTGGCTATTTGCCACCTTGCCATACCACTTGGATGAAAGATTCAGCTGTCATTTGGCACTGAGGTAGGTTATGATTTGTTTTTCTTCAGGTTAGCTGCCTGCCAACAGTTGAAGAAAAAAAAAAAAAAAAAACTCATCTTGAGCCAGCCAGCTTAAAGCTCTTTTTTTCCTCTGCAATAGAAAATTTGATGGCACAGGTGAAAACCCGTTATGTTTATCGACTGATATGAGCGATACTGATCTGAAAGCCGTTATTTTCCCTCCACCAGGCTGTCATTTGGCTGGCTGTGTGAATTCAAGCCCGTCCTAGATTCTATTCTTTTACTGCCAGACGGCTGGGTGATTTGTGCTGCGGCAGTCTGGACTCGGCAGCTCAGTGCTGTTTCCTGATAAAGGGGTCAAGCTCAGCCACACACCCACCGCCGGCCCACAGTGTCACTTAGTAGTCTGTTTCCTGTCACTCTGCTCCCAGTGAACAAGAGGTCACTCTCCCACCCCTTTCTTCACCAGGTCTTCAGCAATGCTGCCTATCCTTTAACTAAGACTCTCGTGCTCCTGTTTTCTCATTCTGTGCAGAGCATCGCTTCACTCATGGAGAACATTTTAAACCTGTTGATTAATCTGAGTCAACTTCATGGCCAGACAGCCAACAAAGCTGCTGTGGCTGCAATCTCTTCATCATCTGCAGAGGGACATGAGATCACATAGAGGAGAACAAGGGTTTAGTTAAATGGATATTGCATTGGTAGTTTAGATCAGCAGAAAAAAAACAAAAAACTTCTGTAGGTAAGAGTGGAATTGCAGGAGCATTGTGAGATAAAACGGTTTTGATTGTTCCTATCAAAGAGGAGATTTATAGAGCCTAGAAAGGTTTTGTAAAAAAAAAGGATAGCGATAGGAAAAAGAGATGAGCTTTTTATCCTTTTCCTCTAAAAGAAAATGTACCATTGAAATATTGTTCTAGTCAGATTTCACTGGAGCCAGAGAGGCGTTTAACATTTGATTTTGAAAAAAGGTTAATCTTGAAGCCAAACTTAGTGGCAGCATGCCAGACAACCCTTATACTGTGGGCTTCCAATATAAATCTGTCATATCTTATCTTGTTGTTTTTCCTTATTTGAGTAAAAATGCAAATCTCTGTGGCAAGAAAGCAAAACACATACACAACCATCACTCTGCTGATCTTTCTGTAATTTCCTTCTGCAAGTTTGAATTTGTTGATACCCCTAAAAACCTAATAGAGGGCACTGGATTCACCTGCAGTGTTGGTCTAAGAAAAAGGGAAAAAAGAAGGTAAATTAAAAGCAAAACGTATAAAGTCTTTTGCTCCTTTGCTTTTTATGAAGATATAAAAGCCAAGCAGCTTCTGTTGAGTGATTTCTTTACTGAGTCTATTTTCTTCTTCCTGTTAACTTAAGTATGGCACACTATGCAACATTTTTCAGTTAATTAATGTGTTCCATAACGTTTTGGATGATTAAATGAGTCATTTCAGGTTGAACAAAGGTATTCTCGGCCGCCCTGGTGGTCTGTGGGGGAAATACCGCACTTGCAATTGCAGGAGCACCGACCCGCACCCACAGGCTCAGAAGTCTCGCGAGAGTCAGTCTTGCTTTGCGGCGAGAACTGCTACACGCCCCCAGCTAAAAGCATTCTCGTTGCTAGCACAGTGGCAATCTTTGTGCAGTTATGCTACGTTCACACTGGACGCTTA
>NW_015150711.1:869804-884077 GCF_000732505.1 Cyprinodon variegatus
CCATTTTAGTGCAGAACATCCCATAAAATGTTTTCAATGTTTCCACATCAATTGAAAGTGGAATTGCCATGAATTGTTCATTCTGAGTGCCATCCTTCTTTTAACATAAACAGTTATATAGAAAAATAAAGGCTAAATCATGTTTTTTGACTCCATAAATAACCAAAATAGAACTAAAATCTCAGTGTCAGGGACATTTAAGAAAAAATCGTCGTTTTGGGCAGCAGAATTCGATGTTTCAGCTAGCATTTCTAGTGAAACGTTCTCTGAACCGTCGTTGCTCTCCTGATCCACCTCAATCTCGTTCCCAATCTCCTACAGAAAGACTTGGCGCCTAGTAGCCTAGATCTACATGCTGATCACGTCACTCACTGTAGTGCTTTTAGTTTTCCAAAGTTTTTTTTTTTACTCAGTAATGGATGGGATTTCTAATGTAACGAAATACAATGCTTCACTGAAAACGTAATCAAGTAAAATTTAAATTACCGATTTTAAAAACTACTTGAAAAATACAAAATACACAAAAGACCTACTCAATACAGTAACTTGAGTAAATGTATTTCGTTACTTTCCACCTCTGGTTGCAAGTCAGAAGGAAATCTAACCGTCTTGCAGGCCAACAGCGTTCGGATCTGCCCAGGTCTAGCTCATCTCGAATGCACCTAGTGTAAAGTCTAGCCCGTATTTTTTAAATTTATCTTAATGTTAATTTATCCTAGTAGAACTCCAGCAGTTGTGCTAATTTAACGAACTGTAATTTGTTAAAGTTGAAGAAATTATTTAGTTCAAAATTTACTCTCCTGCTTTAAAGTAAGACATCAAAGTTAAAGAAATGTATACTTTTATTAAGCTTGCCTTAGAATCAGGCAGACCAACTTGGTTACAATTGCAATAAACTAAGTATCCCCTGACTGAATTATAAAAGTGAATTAACTTCAGCACATTGGTGAAAGCCAGAGGGAAAATGAAAACGATGTGCCCAGAATCAAGCATTCTCTTCAGGTAAACCAAGAGTTGGACACCAGGTCAGCTGCCAGCTGGTGAGACAAGCTGCTGTTAGCCCAGCAGGAACTGATGTCTCCTAAAATCAAAGAACTTTGCCAATTAAACAATATCTTGGTAAACATGCAAATCAAATGACTGAGTTGTACAGAGCTACATCCTTACATACTAGAACACATGTAATGATGCTAATGTGGGGGTGTTTGTTTGTCTATATGTCAGGCTGTCATGTAGCATGGTGTGGATGATCTTCTGCAGTTCACACTACAGGTGATCTACTCCACACCTGATAGTAAACTTCTGTGGTAATCTCAAACCTTTTAAAGCTTTAAGTGTTTTCTGATCTTTTTCTGATTGTTTCCTTTGTTTTGTTTCTCAGTTGTCCTCATGGTGTCTGTGCGCCCCGGTTGCCACCTTCCCAGGCTACCACACCAACTCTGGACTCCCTGTCTACCTCTACCTCTCTCACACCAAAGTGATACAAGAGTGTTGCAGTTCAGTATGGAATTTGAACACAAGTCTATCTTGAAATTAGGGTAATTAAATAATTAATTTTTTAACAAATATGGTCGAATTGGAATGTGTTGAAATTGGTTAACAATGCAAATCAAAGCGGGAGACGAAACATTCTTTTGGTAAAACAATATTTTAACGAATGATTTGTCTTATCAGAAATCAACAACAGTTTAGTTCATTGATTCCCAATGTCCCGTGATTATTCCTGAGTAAATGAAAACATGAAGAGATCCTTAAAAGGGGAAGAGAGGAACTTTATTATCACATGGGACACATTCAATCAGCTCTGTGTTAATTTCTGAGTTAACCAATGCTTAATAAGCTAATAGCCTGTTTAGCTTTAAAACTTTACAAAAGTGCCACTCTACCATAAGCAGGTCTGAAAACCAATATCTCTATTTGAACAAGGCCTGATGCACTATTTTTTAAAGTTCTGATGAAGATCAGGGATTTCCAGTTGGAGCTGCCGTGGTTGAGAAGAGCCGTCTGTGTATTTTAGGGAAAAACTTACCTGCTGTAGTGGTTTCTGGTCCAAAGTTCTGGGATCGTCAAGGAAGAAAAAATGGTTATTTTATTCAGTCCCTGTTTGGTCTCTGATTCCAGTTATTCCTGAAAAACTCTGAGAACAAAATACCAAAAGCTTGTTGGGTGTTAACTTTTGTGGTCAATAATGTTGGGAAGCCAGAAATATTTAAAGTTATAGAGGACGATGGATCATCTAAATAACTGGTCCTCCTAATTGTTAGTCGTTCTGGTGATATTTTTACGTAAGGCTATCCTACATACTGTATCATCCCGATAGCTGTCTTTGTCTGCGACAAACTACATAGTGATTGAGGGATTAAGGGGTTAAGGCGGAAACACTAAGCTTGTATGAGCTATGCAAACAGCAATTTTTAAAAAGAGCGTGCACGAAGGAGAAATGGGCTCGTGAGTGGGTACAGGGTTGTGCACGTGCAAGTGGAGGGGGCAGGTACAGTATTATAAAAATTCGAGAAAATCCTCCACAGTACCTTTAACTTTAAATCAAAGCTTGAGTCACACATGTCAGGAGTCCCTTCCTAGCTTCCTCTGTGTGGTCTGGCCTGGGCCAAGGAGTGAAAAGGGTTTTCCTTTTGGGAAGGTTCCATTTTTATGGGGACGCCTCAGGGCCTCCCAGGAGATTCGTCCCATGGGATGTCCTTAAAAGGACATTGCCTACTGCAGTGTGAAACACAGGGTTTTACTGGTTCAGCCTTCTTGTACTCTCTCTCTGTTCATATTCCATTCCATGTTCATATTCATGTCATGGCTTTAAGGCACAACACTGCAAATTCAGAAAGCTGCATACTGCCGCTCCTGCTTCTCTCCTCTTCCAGAGGCTGTTACCCACCGACTCAGAGACCGTACCTTTGTTCCTTGCTGTTTAATAATATATCCTTTCAACCTTTTCTTGTCTGTGATAATTGTGCACGTCTGTCAGAAGAATCCCTTGAACCATGTCCCATTTGGTGACATAGAAAGTGTAGTACATCAAAATTTAATAACATGGAAAAAAAAATCTGGCATTTGTCAGATCTGTTTAAGTGTCTTTAGTTACTTTAATGCTATTGTCTCATGTTTTAAGAGAATGTAGTAATAAAGCATATTATTATGACTGCGGAAAAAATAATAGACTGCTCGATTTTTAAAGCAGTTATTTCAACATTATACTTTCATGTACTTAGAGAGTGGTTTAATAACTGTGTAGTTACCTTATTATATAAAAATGTTGAGTTGTGTTTACAGTTTATCTTAATATAAACCGTTCCCTTGTGACAGCAGATATACTACATTGAGGCATGTGGTTACAAAGTAGAACTGACATAAAATGTAAACGATTAGAGAAATTCAGTTCTTCAGGTCACACAGCAGCATCTTTAGCTCATAGGTCGTGTGCTTCCCGTACAAGCGTATTCTCCTCACCAGCCGGCTATCCACTAAACATCACAAGATGTCAGGAGAGCAGAATATTTCAGGGAAATATATTTCACACAACACAGGAAGCTATCTCTAGATCCATATTTTGAACTCAATGTAACCAACAGACACCACTGGGTCAGGAGAAACCCTTAGTAATCTACATGATTTCAGAATTAAACCTAGTCTCAGTTTTAATTGATCAAATAGTTCGGTGCAAATGTGTCAAACTTAAGTGACTAATTGATACCGAATTAAAACAACACTAGATTATTTCTGAAGCAAAAGGTATGTGTCCAACCAAAGTCCACTTTTGATTAAATTAATTCAACAAAGTTGTTTAAACAATAAGAAGAGATAATGTCCAAGTCACATAAGCATTAATCGGTTACTTTACTATAATTGTTATTTTTGCCACCTTGGTGATTTCGACTGGGGATGCCACTGGAACCTGTAGCAGAAATCTTGCCTGGACAATTATTGATTGTTATATATAAAAAAAGGCCCCAAATAAATTGACTTATTTACACACATTTGTTAAACTAATATATTGAATTATCTGATTGAGCCTCATTTCAAAAAGGAAATAACTCCATATATCATATATTCAAGGACTGCATAAAAGCTTAAAATGCTTGGATAAACCACTACCTTGATATTTAAAGATTATTACCATACAATTGTGGTAATTGACTACTGAAGTTTTATTTGCTTTTGTGTTTGATGCAATAGCTGATTATTTATCATCCTTCGGTGCGACTTCACAGTATTGGTGTCATACTACTAACTTTAAGATACTTTGCTAAGTAGTTGTTAGAAATAAAAATATATATATGTTTTCTAACACAGAAGAAAATCCACCAGAATGTCATGCTCATGGTTTTATGTCCAGGTTGTGTTGGCATGGGTCGTTTTCTCTTCCTCTCTGAAGGGTGTGGCAGGCAGGTGTTCTTCATCTCCACCAAACAGGGGATCTTTTTAAAGAGCTGAAACCAGGAGGAGGGCGTCAGTTCTTTATCGCTTCCAGCATGTAATCCAGATCCTGACCCAAGTGCCTCCCAACTGTAGATTCCCCGAACAAGGAAATCCTCCGTAGCCTTGCTGCCTCTGTCCTCCTGCCTGACCCACACCTGCCTGTCCATCCTCCAGCAGTGTTCAACCATTTTTTCTTCTCAAGGAAAAAATGATCTGCTTAAAATCAACAGCAACTACTGCTTTCTGAAACCCAGAGTATCACCTTCCTTGGAGAAAACCTTACAACAATCCTGTGAGTCAGCTTCTCCTCTCCTGTTACTCATCTGCTTCTGTCTTGTTTTCACCAGAATCCTCGTTTTCTCTGCAGAACAGGGGCGATCCAGTCAGCAGGCTTCCTGCTCTAGTCCATCCACGCACTAATTAAATAAACTCTCTTTTTATTCCTTATATCCGTAATTGCCCTCATTTCAGAATCAATAACCTTCAGCAATGACACAGACAGGTTTGTTTTATTAATTGAATTAAATTAACTCGACAATTTAACTTAGTCAATACATTTTCAACACAAAGCACCATTTTTACATCAATGCAGTTTGTAAAGTTCATAAATACGTCTTCAAATCCTTGTAGGTCGGCTTAATGCAGAGGGACCTGCAGCGGGTTATTTTTAAATCATTCTTGCTTATCTTTCTTGTCTCCCTAAGCTCAAAAACACACTACGAATTTAATCACAAACTTGTTTTTTTTGACCCAACAATTACAGTTCGTGTTTCCTCCCAGAAGAAGTTCTTTATTTATTTCTTTACTTTCAGCATCACCCGCATGTGGGGAGATCCATCAAGTTGCCAACCCGTTTCCCCATAGAAAAATATGACTCTCAGTCTCAGCTCTGCTTTGAGATTCAGTCAGGGTTCAGTCAGATGTAACTCCTCCGAGAATTCATTTTGCTGTTTCATTGTCAATCATGCACAACACGCTAACGCACCAAGGCCTGATGGCAAACACTGAGGCTTACTTGTTTTAGCTCTGCAGGCTCCTCAGAATGCACAGTTGACATTATCTGAGGCTACCTCGTGCTTCTTACTAATTGATGCAGCATCAACTTTTTTATTATTTTTTTGTCTCCCATGGCTGCTCAGATATCGGATTCAAATATCCACAATGAATTTATTTTGCCTGAAGACAGGACTGTACAACACAGAGTAAAGATCTAAAAGGAGTCCATATAAATGTTGTTAATTACTCATAATGCTTTGACATTAATACTTTTAGAGTTGCTCTTAACCTTTTTGCCAGAGGTTATTCAAAGTGTATATTTTACTCTGTTAGAAGGACGTCTTAAGAAGAGGATGAATTACAAAATCTTACCCAACTCATTTTATCTATTTATTTATTTATTTATTCTATCGTTAGATAGCAACCAGTTAATTACAAAATCAAGATCTGTGATTCCATGCAGAAGGTTGTCCTTTATATAAATTCCCATCCTCAGCCAACATTCCCAACAAGATATTCCATTTTAACTTTTACAAGGCACATAAAAATAGATCCCAGAGGTGATAACTAAGAGTTATGAGTCCAGCAGTGATAAACAATTGTGTGGCCTGCTAAATAGGAGCAGTAAAGTCCAGAGACAGCAGCCAGTAATGTGACCCTAAATGAGGGAAACACCCCAGCAGTTGGCAACACAAAAATGAGAAAACCTAAAACAGCTCTCACTTTGTCTTTGTGTGACCTTTACTCATCAGCAGGATTCCGATTATTCTTTTCCATTTTAAAGGTTTGCAAATGTATTGGTACCTACTAAATAATTCTATATAAAATTACATGTTCTAAATCCATTATATTTTCTTGGGATTTTATTTGATAGGCCTTAGTAGAACATGATAGGATAAAGTAAAGCATAACTATGAAACAGGAGAGACAAAAATAATAGATGGTTTTACAAATAATCTTATAAAACAGTATTGAAGGTAGAGAGTACATTTAAATTCAGTCCCACTTAAATTAGCACCTCCAAAAAAACTGTAACGCATCCAGCAACAATCAAAAGTCACTAAATGTATGCATTATTTTCAGTGACAGAAAAGTTTCTTTAAAAAAGTTACTTGTTCTGGTTACTAGGTACTATTCTATAAAATACCTACATTAATAAGTAGCGCTGAGTTAGTAACTTACTTACTGAACCATCAAAGTAACTAGTTACAATACCAGGCAAACTATGCAGCGGCTTTTTATTATCAAAAATGTGGATGAATAACTTCCCTGATATTAGAGCTCTATTTCCAAATATACCTTCAATTATCAAATATATAATGTTTAACATAAATGAACTGAGTTCTCAATTGATTAATTAATTTATTAAATATCTGAAAACAGTGTACGATAAGTTACAACATTATAGTGTATGGTGGTGGGACAAGTTAGACAACATACCATCAATAGCTATACATTTATGAAGATACTATCATTACGTTCAGTCTTTATAATAAAATACCAATAAAACCATCCATGCATCCATTTTCTGACACGCTTAATCCCAAGTGGGGTGGCGAAGGGTGCTGGTGCCTATCTCCAGCTGTCTACAGGCGAGAGGCGGGGTCCACCCTGGACAGGTCGCCAGTCCATCGCAGTACCAATAAAACCAAAGGTATAATGAAAACAAGGTATACTTGGTAAGAAAAAAAAGAAATAGTACCTGACCATTCCAGATTATGGCCAAGGAGAATGTAATGACAGTATTTCATTGCAAAACAATAAAAGGTACCATGCAAGTGTTTTGCCCCACCTCCGCTTCCTGCACTTCTCCAGTCAGCCTAATTGAACACACCTGCTCTCAATCATCTCCTCCTGTGTATTTAAGAGGTCTGTTCCCATCCCTTCAGACCTTCCAGTTCATCTTTGTTTCTTCCAGCAAGTAATTCAGCCTTTTTTTCGGGCCTTTTTTTGCACTTAGACTCTGCCTCAGCCCAGTCTTTCTGGTTTCCTCTGCCCCCTTGACTGATTCCCTGCATACCAACCTTTGGACTGTCTAAAATAAAATAATAATTTCATTAAATAATTAAATATATATACGGTATATATTTTTTTTGGAAACTGAGTTTTAGTTTGAGTCCTGCCAGCTCAGATTCTTTTCACATTTCAGTATGGTGATTGAAGAGCTTAACTTCAATACATTGGAATCTAAGTCCGGCAGCTGTAATTTAGTGGAATGGAATACTTTATTTTATCCTTCCATGTAATTTAATGGAAGGATAAAAAAGTATTTTTTCATGGATATCATGAGAAAATCTAGGGACATCTTGTCTTTGATTTCAGTGGGCATATATCGACATTACTGAAAGGAAAACAACATACTTAGTTGGATTACTCCTTAACAGAAAGAAACTATGGTGCTGCCAATGCCTTTATTATGTAATGCAGTACTCCCAACACCGTTAATTTTTCTTTGCACTTCACAATGATGCACCACTTTACATGGCTTTACATATAATTTTTTTTCCCCAAACACTAACATATATCCATCTTTTATCAACTGTCCTAAGGGTTGTTGGGAGGGCTGGTGCCTATCACCAGGAGTCTAGATGCAAAAGGCAGGGTCCACCCTGGAAAGTGTCACCAGAACATTGCAGGGCAGCCCTCAGATGCATAACAATGTACAAACACTCACGCAATTTAGAGTCACTAATTAACTCAGCAGTCATTGTTTTGGAGTGTGAGAGGAAGTCGAAGCACCTACAGAGATAATTGAACACTGGTACCTTTTGATGCAAGGTGACAGTGCTACAAATCTCACCTCTGTGGCACTAAAAACATGAATATAAGTTTTTATATTTTCTATACCTTTTAAAAGCAGACAAATAGAAAACGGCTTAGCATAACAAACAAATGATGTATTAGAATTGTACAAGGACATTTATCGAACCCATGCCACTAAAAAAAAATGTATTCTAGCAAAGAAGACTGTGTACAGCTGATAAAACAAACTGAAAACATTAATGAGGGAAGAAAAACTAAACCTCAATGTCTCATGCAAAGGACATTAACACAGATCCTTTCATTATTTTACATGTAATGATCATCCCCCCGCCCACATACACCCGGACAAACTGTCAATTTACAACAAGTTCTAGAAGCATGAGGGGGAATTTGCCAAGCATATTCTTCAAACACGTTAGAGCACATTGTCAGATTAAGTTTAATGAGCTAAGATGGCCATGGTGTTAATGAATCTTTATTTTGTGCCGGTTGCTGTTTGCACCGTTTTATCAGCTTGGTATTTTATCAGACTCGGTTAAAGACTGTTTATAGAATGAAAATGTCATCTTCCACGATGAAAAATGACCCAAAACGGATTTATAAAGCAGGTGATGGAATGAAACGCTTTCATTTAATGAGACAAAACCCTGATACTGCAGAAGCTGTAGGAGCAAAGAACGGAGAAGGTTATCTGCATAGATAAAGTAGAAACACATTGACAAAAGAAAATTTGTCAAAGGAAAAAAAAAAAGAAAAAATTTGAAGTAGAAAAAACAAGGTGTGCTGATATAATATTTAATAAAAACAGAAATGAGTATTAGGTGAACCCTTGTGGGGAGAAGGAGTGATTCATAAAAACTGAAAATAGATTCCTAAACTAGAGGTTTGCAGACAACAAAAAAACAAACAAAACCAAATAAATTCAAGAGTAAACATTTTTTTATTGAAATGAAATTAAAAGTTTTAGCTGTACAAATATTCTGTTAATTCAGGATTATGTCAGATCCAAATACTTCCAGGTCTCAGCTATGTGGTGCCTGCAAGTGTAACAATAAAACACAACACATGAACCAACAAGACTGGTAAACTTTTAGTTTTTATAAAGGTTTGAGAGAATTGAATAACACCAATTAAACGCATGAATATCTTATCACTTTTTTGGCTGGTAGTGAATCGTTTAAACAGTTAATCTTTTCAGAGGATTATTCAGTTTTATTGTGATGATCTTGGCACTGATGGCTAGCCAAATTGCTCATTTCATTCACCTGCCTAACTCTGCTTGGTTTTCAATTTCCGTTCATCTAATCCACCTGCTCCTGCTTCTATATATACGGCTCTGTCCCAGCTACAGTATTAGGGCCAGATTATTAATGTGATGTTCATGTTGATACTCTTGTTCTAATGCTCGTTATCGGATGCCAGTGTAGAGAGTTTTTTTGGCGTGTCGTAGTGTTTTTGACATCCTGATTCTGATCTGCCTCTTATCCACTGAGCGTGCCCTGTTCCTGTCTTGGCTCTGTGCAGAGAGCTTTTTTTTGGGGGGTTCTGTAGTGACCCTGATTTCCTGACCTGTTCTGCCTCTCATCCACTGACCTTGCTGAACGCTCTGCCTCAACTGTCTGTTGACTCCTGGAACCCTGAACCAGCCTGTTCCTGTCGTCATCGGTATGGCTGACCGACCTTCGGACTCCTGGACCTCTGAGCCTTCCTGTTCTGATCTGTTTTCCTGACCTGGCTCTGACTCCTGTTTGTCCTTTGGGAGTGCAGCATCGGGGTCACTCAGGCAGGGTTTCCTTTGAAAAAATTGTTGGTAGAGGTTGAAAAGGTTAAGGTGAGGCCATTTAAACCTAAAAACACTTTACCACTGTCAAGCGTTGCAGCAGTAGCATTATGCTGTGGTGCATTGGATGGAATAATGTAGGTGAACTTAATCCCCATTTTTTTATTTCGTCTTAGATCAACAGCTAGATTATTGATTTTTCTGACACAATTATGTACTTTAACAACAAAATAATCCCAAGCACACATTAAAACTGGTTTTAGAGTGGTACTAAAACAGAATAACAATAAGCTTTATGGATGTCTTTCCCAAAGCCAACAGATCAACCCTACAGAAAATGTATTGAGCAAGCATAAATAGATGTGCCTGACAGTTTAAGTGACCCCTGCCAATTCTGTCAGGAAGGAAGCCAAATATCCCGGTATTATTATGTTTCTCATTATGCATAAAAGTTTTTTCTCAAGGTGTCTAGCTTATGGACGTTTAACCTAATGTCATGAGGTGTATATTCAAAACCTGTGCAATGTATACAATTCTCACCTCTGACAGAACTCACCTACAGAAGTACTTATATTGGAGAAACGATTGGCTAAGTCTTACTTTTAACCACTCTCAGAAATCTGTTTCTGTTATGCTAAGAATTTCTTAATAGAGATAGAAAACTACTGTATGACTCTGATTCTAAGAACGTAAACAACGTATCTGCACCCTGTTGTTTTTAATTTTATTACTCACCCTAAAATAAATGTTTGCATTAATTGCTCTGATGAGTGTATAAACAGATACTGCCATAAAAAAAAAATCCTTTCTGTAATTTGACATTGTAGACCCAACATTGCATTAAAACAAAGAGCAGCCCAAGTTGTACATCAGTGGGTTACATTTGTATTTTTGTAGTCCATATCTATGAGCTTTTGCTGCTTGCTTTAAACTAAAATTATGTAGATGGTATAAAATGATAGGAGCAGCTCTGAGCTTGGTTTGGCTGATATCCTCTCCGTATCTAGACAAAGTAGAGAGTTTACTGCTATTACTACATAAATAAACCCAGATATGTGTATGCTTATTATGTGCTAAACAAACTCCTAACCTCATCCATTTCATGTTTTTAAATCCCCCATACAGCAACAGAGTTAATTTATTTCTAATTAGAGACAATCTATTTATTTATTTATTTCACAGCAGTAGAAGATTTTGAAGGGGTGCAAAATTGTCTGTTCTTTGCTCAAAGTTCTGACCATATGTGCAAATCTTACTTTGAGCAAGGCAAACTCGGTAGAATGTAAGTGGGAAAAAGATATGTTTACTAGAAAAAAAAAGGCACTAGCACATGACTGATATTTTTGTTATAATAATACTTTTTCAGGCCTAATGACTAAGATAACTTATAAATAACAGCTTTTGAACTCCAATCAAGCCCCTTCTCACTAATGTAGCTTTTAGAAATATTTATGGTTAACTGTGTAAGGTAGTTTCTGATCTGTAAATAGTGTCTATTGATATTTGTCTTTTAAGAGGATTTTGTTTTGTACCAAGATTATGGTTTCTTTTCTCCTGTTCTTTGAATGTCTTAATCAGTCATTTGGACTCAATTTGTTTTTCATCGGCAGCTTTTAATTAATTCTTTTTAGTCATCTACACTGCAACCAGCTAAATGTTTTTGGTCAAATGTTGCTGAATGCAACAGTAGAGACGTTCAAAGTAATTTAAATACAATGCATTTTCTTTTTTTACTCAGTTGAAGTAATTGAACTGAAAAAAAAAAGCCACGTTAGTCCAAATTATATACATTTGTATGCATTTTCACCCCTAGGTTTAGCTTGTTAATTTAGGCGTCAATAAACTGTTTAAGAGGACTGATAATAGCGCTCTGATCATCAGCGCTGTGTCTCTCTCCCTGCCAGCTCCCAGATCAGCTTCTCTGATTGGTTGAGGCGGCGCGTCGAGCAGCAAAAATAAAATTTTTCCATCTCGAGCAGGAGCGCGTTTGCGGCGCGTCACACGCGTTTTCCATCTCGAGCAGCAGCGCGTTTGCGGCGTGTCACACGCGTCAGATGCTTAAACGCGCCCGACGCGCTGCTTCAGCTGCTCAGACGTGCTGCGCCTGCTGCTCAAAACGCTGCTCAACCATTGACTTTGCATGTAAACTTGCTGCTTCTGTCGCGCCGGCTGCGTTCGCCTGTCTAAGGTTAAAACAACCTCGCCTGGCTTGACGGAGAAACCAGGAGAACAGCTGAGCATATTTACGACAGTGCACTTTTACTTTCGCCCTCTGGGGGGAGCCTCGCTGGAAAATCAACACCGGTTGCATAGTGTACCTTTAAGGGCAATGATTGAGTTACATTAAGTATCCTGATACTATTTTAAAAACACCACTTCCTTTTAAATAAAGCAAAGATGCGGGGTTATGCCCATAGATTTTGGCTGCCTTTGCTCTCTCTCTCTGAAGGTGTTTACTTTCTGCCAAGATGGAGAGATCTACATTGATCAAATTGATGGCAAATATTTTAGGCAAGACTTGGTGCAGAGTGCTCGGATCATTGAATCTAAAACCTTTAAAGCCTTGATGAATTATGGAGCAATTAAACCAAGTCACATAATGCAAGCTCAATTATCAAAGAGCATAGATATGCAGTCATGTAGAGATAACTTGAAAATGATTACACAGCGATATCTGTCCTTTGCATTTGTCACGATCAGAACAAGTGCCGCTAGTGAGTAATTATAGAATGAGTGAGCTTAATGAGCGGAGGTGAGTGCTTAAAAGGTGAGTCATGTCTCTACATACTAATGATGGAGAAGGTCATTTAAATAATAAAGACAAGTATGTTTTTGAATCATGCTCCAGTTCCTGAGGACAGGAATTAAAATTGAAATAAAAAAGGTTAAACAAGGAGGTACTCATCAAACCTGTTAAACATTTGAACTAGTGTGGATGGAAAGGCAAACAGGAGCTTTATTTCTTTGTTTAATTTCTCCAAACTTTTCATATTCTTGCTGTCAGTGCACTCATAGTATAAAGATGACTAAAGTTGCCGCATAATTTATAATGAAGTACAACTACTTTTATAGTACAGCTTCTTCTGGATTGGAGAGGACTAATGTTAAATAAAAATAGGAAAATTCAAACTTGTCTCCAGTTAGTTAGTATGTGGGACTGAGCCCATTTAGCTGCATGGTGTGCTGTAGTGTAATCCTGTTGAATTCGCCTTCTTCTTTTCTGCTGAGTCAGCCAAAGCCCAAAATCTCTAGCGATAACCTGTTATAGCTGTGACCAGTGCTGCAGAGCTCAGTGCCTCTCTGCACAATGGCTCATTGAGAATGCTTTGAAATTTTAGTGACTCCTACAGAAAAAGGATTTTTAAGGGTCCTTAAGGACATTTTTGCTGTTGTCAGTTACTGCACCATATGACGCGTAAATATGACTTTGCAGTAATGAAATTTCTGGGTCTTACTTTTTTGTATGCCTGTAAGCACAAGGAGTTCAAACATTTTCCTTACAAGCAACTCAGAAAGCAGAGCACTTTTCATGCCAGGCTCAACTGGAATGATTGAGGGAGAGGGTGGTTTGGACAGGGATGCAAAAAGCAAGGTGCACTACTGCAGTGGCCTCTCTATGTCCCAGACACAGACACATGTCCTGAGAATGGAAGGCAGACACAGCTGAGGCCTTGCAGCGTGAAGCATTATAGGTCCACGAATCAGAAAGCTCTGGTGCTGTGCTGATGACACTGGCTTTTTGAGCACTCTGATCTCACCAGGAACCTTAGGGACGCGACACACTGAGCACATCAGCAGGATTAAAGGCACTTTTTTCTCTAAGATCAAAAGTTTGCTTTGCTATGCTAAAAAATGTCTACATTGGAGTTAGGTTGCTAGACTTTGGTATGTACGCAAATGCCCAAAGCCATTAGGAATGCAAAGTATTACAAATGAGCTTACAGGACATCTGAAATGTAATAACTTTACTTGCAATAAAGCCATTACTATATAAAAAAACAACAAAATAAACAATTCAATTTAAATAATGTTTATTTATATAGCGGCAATTCACAACACATGTGATCTCACGGCACTGTATTGAGACAATACATTGAAATTGGTTAAAATATTCTGTCAAGAAAAAAAGATGATTGCTATTTGACTTGCGAGACAATAAAAAAAGAAACAACAAAAAAACAAAAACAACCATCTGTTTGTACATGAAATATTTGCCTTGAGTTTTGGATCCAAATCTAAGTTCCAGACCTTTGCTGCACAGACTTCAATTCAATTCAATTCAATTCAATTCAATTCAATTCAA